>NC_140995.1:241391831-241595286 GCF_052327205.1 Somniosus microcephalus | reverse complement strand
GACCTGGAATAGCCAAGGTCTACACTCTTCACTGCGAGAAGTGAAAAGTAGGACCCCAGAGTTCATAGATGAAACTAAAGACCTAGATATTATAATTTTACAGGAAACTTGGTATAAAGGAAAAGGACACACTGGCTGTCCCCAAGGGTACACTGAGCTGGTGGTCCCCTCCAATAAATTACCAAGTGTAACCCAAGGCAGAGACTCCGGAGGCATACTGATCTGGTTTAAAACAGAACTTAAGAATTACATCAAATTTATAAAAAAGGGTGAAAACCATATGTGGCTCAAACTTGAGAGGGAGATTATCTCAAACACCCAAGATGTTTACATTTGCGCACTTTATATCCCTCCAATCAATTCCCCGTACTTTAAAGAGGACACCTTCTCCAACATGGAGGGGGAAATTATCCAATACCAGGCCCAGGGGAACGTGTTGATCTGTGGGGACCTCAATTCAAGAACGGGCGAAGAACCAGACTTCACCAATAATCAGGGAAACAATTACGTTTTCGGGAATAACCACTTTGACATCCCTTCCCTTCCATACAGGCATAACTGCGACAAGCAGTCAAATACCAACGGAAAACAGCTACTACAGCTCTGTCGAAACCTGGGTCTGTACATTGTCAATGGTAGGTTCATAGGAGACCTCCTAGGAAGATCGACCTATTGCTCACCTCTTGGCTGCAGCACAGTAGACTATATGATTACAGACTTAGACCCATCCTCTTTCAGAGCATTCACAGTCAAACCACAAACAACACTGTCAGATCACAGTCAAATTACTATGTTCCTCAAAAGACAGAAACAAACAACATAGAAACACAACCCAGTAAACTGTACAACACCAAAAAATCGTACAGATGGGCCAAAAACGACACGGAAAAATACCAGAAAACAATTAGCAATGCATCAACTCAAGCTCTCTTAGACACCTTTCTGGATAACATATACACTCACAATAAAGAAGGCGTAAACCGGGCAGTTAGTAAACTAAACAATATTTTTGATAATTTGGCAACAAATGCAAACTTGAAAGCTCGCAAGAACAAACCCAAAACAAAAAACTATGAAAAATGGTTTGACCGAGATTGCCATAACATGAGGAAAAAACTTAGAAAAATATCAAACCAAAAACACAGACATCCAGAAAACGAGGAACTACGCCTTACTTATTGTCAGACACTAACACAATACAGAAACACACTCAGAACCAAAAAAGAGCAATATATTAAGAATACACTCAGCTCCATGGAGGAATCCATTGATTCCAATTGTTTCTGGGAAAACTTGAAAACACTACACAAAAAACAACACGACGATTTGGCCATTCAAAATGGGGACACATGGGTAAACCACTTTGAAAAATTATACCAGAAAAACACACTAAGACCAGAGCAACACCAAATATGCAAAAAACTGGAAAAGCTAGAAATGGCCATAAAAGATAACCAAAACCCGCTGGACGCCATAATAACAGAAAAAGAACTTCTTGAAAAACTCAAGGACCTGCGACCAGGAAAAGCCTGCGGGACAGACGGCATACTAAACGAGATGATTAAACACACAGACAACAAAATGAAACTGGCTATCCTAAAACTCTTCAACTTGGTTCTGAGTGTCGGTTATTTCCCTGATATCTGGAACAAAGGACTCATAACGCCCATATACAAAAGTGGGGACAAAATCGACCCAAACAACTATCGAGGCATCTGTGTAAACAGTAACCTGGGGAAGGTATTCTGTAGCATCATAAACAAAAGACTTATAAACTTCCTTGAGGAGCACAATGTCTTGAGTAAAAGCCAAATTGGATTCCTGCCAAACTATAGAACATCCGATCATATCTTCACCCTACAGACCCTAATTGACAAACACGTTCACCATAACAAAAGCAAAATCTACGCATGCTTTGTAGATTTCCAGAAGGCTTTCGACTCCATCTGGCATGACGGTTTATTCCTGAAACTTATCGAAAGTGGGGTAGGAGGGAAAACATATGATGTAATTAAATCAATGTATACAAACAACAAATGTGCAGTTAAAATTGGAGACAAACAAACAAAATACTTCCCACAGGGGCGGGGTGTGACGCAGGGCTCGCCAATCTCACCGACACTCTTTAATATTTACATAAATGGATTGGCAAAACTACTTGAACAATCTACAGCACCCGGCCTCACCCTATATGAATCCAAGGTTAAATTCCTCCTCTATGCAGACGACCTGGTTCTGCTGTCACCTACTAAAGAGGGGCTACAGCAAAACCTGGACCTGCTGGAGTCGTACTGCCAGACTTGGGCCCTGACAATAAATCCCCAAAAAACCAAAGTCCTTGTGTTCCAGCAAAGATCCAAACATCAGGGACCCAAAATAAATTTCACAGTAGGAACAACCAAAATTGAACAAACCACTAACTACACATACTTGGGCTTAAAAATCAGTTCTACGGGAAACTTCAAACTGGCTGTGAATGAACTGAAAGAGAAAGCAAGAAGGGCTTTCTATGCCATCAAAAAATCAATCCAAATAGAAATCCCAATTAGCATTTGGCTCAAAATTTTCAAATCAGTAATTGAACCAATTGCACTCTATGGCAGTGAGGTATGGGGACCGCTAACTCAACAAGAATTTGCAAAATGGGACAAACACCCAATTGAGATCCTACATGCAGAATTCTGTAAAAGTATCCTCCGGACTCAAAGGAAAACAGTAAACAATGCATGCAGGGCGGAACTAGGCCAATATCCATTAATAATCACTATCCAAAAAAGAGCCACCAAATTTTGGAATCACCTACAAATGAGCAATCCCCAATGCTATCACTACGACGCCCTGAAATGCCAAGAGCTGACCATAAAGAAGAATACCCTCAGTCAACTAGTCCTGGGACTCAGTGAAGTAACTACTAACAATACTAACAATAACCAGCCCCAGGACAGTGACAGGGTAACACAAAGAATTCGACCCAACACAATCGTCGCTAAGCAAAAGGAAAAATATCTGACATATTGGGCAGAAACAACAAAAACCCAAAGCAAACTCAATTGCTACTTGGCCCTAAACAGACAATACAACATAGCTGATTACCTGACCATGGTAAAGGATAACAAACTGAGAAGAACCTTGACAAGGTACAGACTTAGCGAACATAGCCTAGCGATCGAAAAAGGCAGACACAGGCAGACCAGGCTGCCAAGAGAGGACAGGATATGCTCTCACTGCAGTCAGGGAGTAGTGGAGACAGAGATGCACTTCCTCACAGCTTGTGGAAAACATCAGGGCATCAGGGAGAATTTCTACCAAAAATTCTCACAAATATGCCCTGATTTCAGAAATCTGAATGACAACCAAAAACTCCCATTCCTACTGGGAGAGGAGAGAAGCTGTGTAACACTGGCGGCACACTATGTTACAGCTTGCCATGAACAGAGGGACAACCAGTAAACTAAGAAAAGAGTATATATAAACAAGGCGAATGTATATTTATACACTCGGGGATATACCTGTTTATACACTATGAATAGAACTGCGTTTATGTGTTCCACCATAAATGTATTTTGATGCTTTGGCAACATAAGATGTACTTTATCATCATGCCAATAAAGCAATTTGAATTTGAGAGGGGGACACGAGAGAGAGAGAGAGAGAGAGAGAGAGGGACACGAGAGAGAGAGGGAGAGGGGGGGGGACACTGGAGAGAGAGAGGGGGGGGGACACGAGAGGGGGGGGACACTGGAGAGAGAGAGGGGGGGGACACGGGGGAGAGAGAGGGGGACACGAGAGAGAGAGGAGGACACGAGAGAGGGAGAGAGAGGGGGACACGCGAGAGGGGGACACGCGAGTGGGAGAGGGGGACACGGGAGAGGGGGACACGCGAGGGGGACACGGGAGAGGGGGACGCGCGAGAGGGAGAGGGGGGAGAGGGAGAGGGGGACGCGCGAGATGGGGAGGGGGAGACGCGAGGGGGACACGCGAGAGGGAGACACGAGAGAGAGAGGGGGGACACGAGAGAGAGAGAGGGGGGGGACACGGGAGAGGGGGACGCGCGAGAGGGAGAGGGGGGACGCGCGAGAGGGAGAGGGGGGACGCGCGAGAGGGGGAGGGGGGGGAGAGGGGGACACGGGCGAGGGGGACACGGGCGAGGGGGGACGGGGGAGAGGCAGACACGGGAGGGGGAGAGGGGGACACTGGGGAGGGGGACACGGGAGAGGGGGACACGCGAGGGGGAGAGGGGGACACTGGGGAGGGGGACACGGGAGGGGGAGAGGGGGACACGGGCGAGGGGGACACGGGCGAGGGGGACACGGGCGAGGGGGGACGGGGGAGAGGCGGACACGGGAGGGGGAGAGGGGGACACTGGGGAGGGGGAGGGGGGAGAGGGGGACACGCGAGGGGGACACTGGGGAGGGGGCGAGGGGGACACTGGGGAGGGGGGGACACGGGAGAGGGGGACACGGGAGGGGGAGAGGGGGACACGAGAGGGGGAGAGGGGGACACGAGAGAGAGGGACACTGGAGAGGGGGAGAGAGAGGGACACTGGAGAGAGGGAGAGAGAGGACGCGAGAGAGAGGGGGGGACACAAGAGAGGGACACGAGAGAGAGAGGGACACGAGAGAGAGAGGGGGGGACACGAGAGAGAGAGAGACACTGGGGAGAGAGAGAGGGACACTGGGGAGAGAGACAGACACTGGGGGGGGAAGAGAGAGAGAGAGAGAGACTGGGGAGAGAGAGAGGGACACTGGGGAGAGAGACAGACACTGGGGGGGGGAAGAGAGAGAGAGAGGGACACTCAGTACTCGGGAATAATTACATATTTGGAAATAACCAGTTTGATCGCCCTTTACATTCACACAGGAATAACTACGACAAACAGATAAATGCAAACGGAAAGCAGCTCCTGCAGCTCGGTCGAAGCCTGGCTCTGTACATTGTCAATGGTAGGTTCATAGGAGACTCCCTAGGAAGATCGACCAATTCTTCACCCTTTGGCATCAGCACTGTAGACTATATGATTACAGATCTGGATTCATCCTCTTTCAGAGCATTCATAGTCAAACCACTAACACCACTGTCAGATCACAGCCAAATTACTGCGTATCTTAAAAGGACAGAAACAACCAACACAGAAACACAGCCCAGTAAGCTGTACAACATTAAAAAATCCTACAGATGGGCCCAAAACAGTACGGAAAAATACCAGAAAGCAATTAGCAGCCAATCAACTCAATCTCTCTTGGACACCTTTCTGGAAAACACATACACTCACAATAAAGAAGGCGTAAATCTGGCAGTGAATAACCTAAATAATATTTTTGATAATTTGGCAACAATGTTGAACTTGATATCTCGCAAGAGAAAACACAAACCACGAAAAATGGTTTGATTCAGACTGTCATAACATGAGGAAAAAACTCAGAAAAATATCAAACCAAAAACACAGACAACGAGGAACTACGCCTTGCTTATTGTCAGGCACCAACACAATATAAAAACACTCAGAGCCAAGAAAGAACAGTATATTAAGAATCAACTCAGCTCCATGGAGGAATCTATTGATTATAATTGTTTCTGGGACAACTGGAATACATTACACAAAAAGCAACACGACGAATTGCCCATTCAAAATGGAGACATATGGGGAAAACCATTTTGAAAAATTATACCAGAAAAACACACTAAGCCCAGAGCAAAATCTAATATGCAAAGAATTGGAAAAGCTCGAACTGGCCATAAAAGATTACCAAAACCCGTTAGACCCCCCCAATAACTGAAGAGCTATTTGAAAAACTCAAGGACCTGCGACCAAGAAAAGCTTGCGTTGCAGATGGCATCCTAAACGAGATGATTAAACACACTGACGATAAAATGAAATTGGCTATCCTAAAACTCTTCAACTTGTTCTGAGTGTCAGTTACTTCCCTGATATCTGGAACAAAGGACTCATAACGCCCATATACAAAAGTGGAGACAAAGTTGACCCAAATAACTATCGAGGCATCTGTGTGAACAGTAACCTGGGGAAGGTATTCTGTAGTATCATAAACCAAAGACTTATAAACTTCCTTGAGGAGCACAATGTCTTGAATAAAAGCCAAATTGGATTCTTACCAAATTATAGAACATCAGGCCATATTTTCACCCTACACACCCTAATTGACAAACATGTTCACCAAAACAAAAGCAAAATTTTTGCCTGCTTTATAGATTTCCAGAAGGCTTTTGATTCTATTTGGCACGATGGTCTATTCTTAAAACTTATTGAAAGTGGTGTCGGGGGAAAAACATATGATGTAATTAAGTCAATGTATACAAACAATAAATGTGCAGTTAAAATTGGAGACAAACAAACAAAATATTTCTCACAGGGGCGTGGCGCAGGGCTCACCTATCTCACCGACACTCTTTAATATTTACATAAATGAATTGGCAAAACTACTTGAACAATCTACAGCACCTGGCCTCACCCTATATGAATCCAAGGTTAAATTCCTCCTCTATGCAGATGACCTGGTTCTGCTCTCACCAACTGAGGAGGGTCTACAGCAGAACCTGGATCTGCTAGAGTCGTTCTGTCAGACCTGGGCCCTGACAATAAACCCAAAAAGAACCAAAGTTCTTGTGTTCCAGCAAAGATCCAGACATCAGGGACCCAGAATAAACTTCACACTAGGAGCAACTAAAATTGAACAAACTACAAATTACACATACTTAGGCTTAAAAATCTAGTTCTATGGGAAATTTTCATTTTGCTGTGAATGAACTGAAAGAGAAAGCAAGAAGGGCTTTCTATGCCATTAAAAAGTCAATCCAAATAGAAATTCCAATTGGCTCAAAATTTTTAAATCAGTAATTGAACCAATTGCACTCTATGGCAGTGAGGTGTGGGGTCCGCTAACGCAACAAGAATTCGCAAAATGGGACAAACACCCAATTGAGATCCTGCATGCAGAATTCTGTAAAAGTATCCTCCGGACTCAGAGGAAAACCACAAACAATGCATGCAGGGCAGAACTAGGCCAATATCCACTACTAATTAATATCCAAAAAAGAGCCATCAAATTTTGGAAACACCTAAAAATGAGCAACCCCTACTGCGATCATTACGAAGCCTTGAAATGCCAAGAGATGATCATAGAGAAGAGTCCCCTCAGTCAACTAGTCCTGGGACTCAGTGAAGTAACTACCAACACTACTAATAATAATCAGCCCCAGGACAGTGACATCCTAGCACAGAGAATTCGACCCAACACAATTATCACTAAACAAAAGGAAAAATATTTGACCTATTGGACAGAAACGACAAAAACCCAAAACAAACTCGATTGCTATTTGGCCCTAAACAGACAGTGCACCATGGCTGAATACCTGACCATGGTAAAGGATAGCAAACTGAGAAAAGCCTTGACAATGTACAGACTTAGTGAACATAGCCTGGCCATCGAAAAAGGCAGACACAGGCAGACCTGGCTGCCCAGAGAGGACAGGATATGCTCTCACTGCAGTCAGGGAGTGGTGGAGACAGAGATGCACTTCCTCACAACTTGTGGAAACTATCAGGACATAAGGGGGAATTTCTACCCAAAATTCACAAAAATATGCCCTGAATTCAAAAATTTGAATGACCACCAAAAACTCCCATATCTATTGGGGGAACAGAGAAAATGTGTAACTATAGCAGCAAACTATGTTACAGCTTGCCACAAGCAGAGGGACAACCAGTGACCGTTAAATCTAAGAAAAGATTATATGCATATTATATGTGTGTATATCTATGTATACATGGGTATACTTGTCTATACACTATGTCTAGATCTGTGTTTATGTGGTCAATCATACATGTATTTCTGTGCTTTGGCAACATAAGATGTATCTTGTCATGCCAATAAAGCAAATTGAATTGAATTGAATTGAGAGAAACAGTCCAGGTCTATTGCAGAGCCTGCAGCAATGGCCCTTTCCTTTAAGGGAGAAAGAAAGACTTGCATTTCTATGGCGCCTTTCATGACCACCGGATATCTAGGGGGCATAATCTTAGAATAAGGGGCTGCCGTTTCAAAACTGAGATGAGGAGAAACTTCTTCACTCAGAGGGTAATAAATCTATGGAATTTGCTACCTCATAGAGCTGTGGAAGCTGCGACATTAAATAAATTTAAAACGGAGATAGACAGTTTCCTAGCTGATAAGGGAATTAAGGGTTATGGGGAACAGGCAGGGAAGTGGACGTGAGTCTAGGTTCGGATCAGCCATGATCCTATTGAATGGCGGAGCAGGCCCGAGGGGCCGTATGGCCTACTCCTGCTCCTACTTCTTATGTTCTTATCTCAAAGTGCTTTACAGCCAATGAAGTACTGTTTTAAGTGGAGTCACTGTTGTAATGTGGGAAACGCGGCAACCAATTTGCGCACAGCAAGATTCCACAAACAGCAATGTGATAGTGACCAGATTATCTGTTTTTATTATGTTGTTGATAAAGTTGGAGCGGGAGGGAGGGCGGGCGCTGTCGGGAGGGAAGCGGGCGCTGTCTGGAGGGGAGCGGCAGGGCGGGCGCTGTCGGGAGGGGAGCGGGCGCTGTCGGGAGGGGAGCGGCAGGGCGGGCGCTGTCTGGAGGGGAGCGGGAGGGCGGGCGCTGTCGGGAGGGGAGCGGGCGCTGTCTGGAGGGGAGCGGGAGGGAGGGCGGGCGCTGTCGGGAGGGAAGCGGGCGCTGTCTGGAGGGGAGCGGCAGGGCGGGCGCTGTCGGGAGGGGAGCGGCAGGGCGGGCGCTGTCTGGAGGGGAGCGGGCGCTGTCTGGAGGGGAGCGGGCGCTGTCTGGAGGGGAGCGGCAGGGCGGGCGCTGTCGGGAGGGGAGCGGGCGCTGTCGGGAGGGGAGCGGGAGCGGGAGGGCGGGCGCTGTCGGGAGGGGAGCGGGCGCTGTCTGGAGGGGAGCGGGAGGGAGGGCGGGCGCTGTCGGGAGGGAAGCGGGCGCTGTCTGGAGGGGAGCGGCAGGGCGGGCGCTGTCGGGAGGGGAGCGGCAGGGCGGGCGCTGTCTGGAGGGGAGCGGGCGCTGTCTGGAGGGGAGCGGGCGCTGTCTGGAGGGGAGCGGCAGGGCGGGCGCTGTCGGGAGGGGAGCGGGCGCTGTCGGGAGGGGAGCGGGCGCTGTCGGGAGGGGAGCGGCAGGGCGGGCGCTGTCGGGAGGGGAGCGGGCGCTGTCGGGAGGGGAGCGGGCGCTGTCGGGAGGGGAGCGGCAGGGCGGGCGCTGTCGGGAGGGGAGCGGGCGCTGTCGGGAGGGGAGCGGGCGCTGTCGGGAGGGCGGGCGCTGTCGGGAGGGGAGCGGGCGCTGTCGGGAGGGGAGCGGCAGGGCGGGCGCTGTCGGGAGGGGAGCGGGCGCTGTCGGGAGGGGAGCGGGAGGGCGGGCGCTGTCGGGAGGGGAGCGGGCGCTGTCGGGAGGGGAGCGGCAGGGCGGGCGCTGTCTGGAGGGGAGCGGGCGCTGTCGGGAGGGGAGCGGCAGGGCGGGCGCTGTCTGGAGGGGTGCGGGAGGGCGGGCGCTGTCGGGAGGGGAGCGGGCGCTGTCTGGAGGGGAGCGGGAGGGCGGGCGCTGTCGGGAGGGGAGCGGGCGCTGTCGGGAGGGGAGCGGGAGGGCGGGCGCTGTCGGGAGGGGAGCGGGAGGGCGGGCGCTGTCGGGAGGGGAGCGGGCGCTGTCGGGAGGGGAGCGGCAGGGCGGGCGCTGTCGGGAGGGGAGCGGGCGCTGTCTGGAGGGGAGCGGGCGCTGTCGGGAGGGGAGCGGGAGGGGAGCGGGCGCTGTCGGGAGGGGAGCGGGCGCTGTCGGGAGGGGAGCGGCAGGGCGGGCGCTGTCGGGAGGGGAGCGGGCGCTGTCGGGAGGGGAGCGGCAGGGCGGGCGCTGTCGGGAGGGGAGCGGGCGCTGTCTGGAGGGGAGCGGGCGCTGTCGGGAGGGGAGCGGGAGGGGAGCGGGCGCTGTTGGGAGGGGAGCGGGCGCTGTCGGGAGGGGAGCGGCAGGGCGGGCGCTGTCGGGAGGGGAGCGGGCGCTGTCGGGAGGGGAGCGGACGCTGTTGGGAGGGGAGCGGCAGGGCGGGCGCTGTCTGGAGGGGAGCGGCAGGGCGGGCGCTGTCTGGAGGGGAGCGGCAGGGCGGGCGCTGTCTGGAGGGGAGCGGCAGGGCGGGCGCTGTCGGGAGGGGAGCGGGCGCTGTCGGGAGGGGAGCGGACGCTGTCGGGAGGGGAGCGGCAGGGCGGGCGCTGTCTGGAGGGGAGCGGCAGGGCGGGCGCTGTCTGGAGGGGAGCGGCAGGGCGGGCGCTGTCTGGAGGGGAGCGGCAGGGCGGGCGCTGTCTGGAGGGGAGCGGCAGGGCGGGCGCTGTCTGGAGGGGAGCGGCAGGGCGGGCGCTGTCTGGAGGGGAGCGGCAGGGCGGGCGCTGTCTGGAGGGGAGCGGCAGGGCGGGCGCTGTCGGGAGGGGAGCGGGCGCTGTCGGGAGGGGAGCGGACGCTGTCGGGAGGGGAGCGGCAGGGCGGGCGCTGTCTGGAGGGGAGCGGCAGGGCGGGCGCTGTCTGGAGGGGAGCGGCAGGGCGGGCGCTGTCTGGAGGGGAGCGGCAGGGCGGGCGCTGTCTGGAGGGGAGCGGCAGGGCGGGCGCTGTCTGGAGGGGAGCGGCAGGGCGGGCGCTGTCGGGAGGGGAGCGGACGCTGTTGGGAGGGGAGCGGCAGGGCGGGCGCTGTCTGGAGGGGAGCGGCAGGGCGGGCGCTGTCTGGAGGGGAGCGGCAGGGCGGGCGCTGTCTGGAGGGGAGCGGCAGGGCGGGCGCTGTCGGGAGGGGAGCGGGAGGGCGGGCGCTGTCTGGAGGGGAGCGGCAGGGCGGGCGCTGTCGGGAGGGGAGCGGGAGGGCGGGCGCTGTCTGGAGGGGAGCGGCAGGGCGGGCGCTGTCTGGAGGGGAGCGGCAGGGCGGGCGCTGTCGGGAGGGGAGCGGGAGGGCGGGCGCTGTCGGGAGGGGAGCGGCAGGGCGGGCGCTGTCGGGAGGGGAGCGGGAGGGCGGGCGCTGTCGGGAGGGGAGCGGGAGGGCGGGCGCTGTTGGGAGGGGAGCGGGCGCTGTCGGGAGGGGAGCGGCAGGGCGGGCGCTGTCTGGAGGGGAGCGGGAGGGCGGGCGCTGTCGGGAGGGGAGCGGGCGCTGTCTGGAGGGGAGCGGGAGGGCGGGCGCTGTCGGGAGGGGAGCGGGCGCTGTCTGGAGGGGAGCGGCAGGGCGGGCGCTGTCGGGAGGGGAGCGGCAGGGCGGGCGCTGTCGGGAGGGGAGCGGCAGGGCGGGCGCTGTCGGGAGGGGAGCGGGAGGGCGGGCGCTGTCGGGAGGGGAGCGGCAGGGCGGGCGCTGTCGGGAGGGGAGCGGCAGGGCGGGCGCTGTCGGGAGGGGAGCGGCAGGGCGGGCGCTGTCGGGAGGGGAGCGGCAGGGCGGGCGCTGTCGGGAGGGGAGCGGCAGGGCGGGCGCTGTCGGGAGGGGAGCGGCAGGGCGGGCGCTGTCGGGAGGGGAGCGGCAGGGCGGGCGCTGTCGGGAGGCAGGTAATGTCGGCATGGGAGCGGGAGGGTGTGTGCTGCCGGGGAGCGGGAGGGAGTGTTGGGGGGCAGGGAGGGAGGGTCGGCACTGTCGGGAGGGTGGGCGCTGTCAGGAGGGGAGTGGGAGGGTGTGTGCTGTCGGTAGGGGAGCAGGAGGGTGGGTGCTGTAGGGACGGTTGGTGCTTTTGGGAGGCGGGCGGGAGGGTGGGCGCTCTTGAGAGTGGAGCGGGTGGGCGTGTGCTGTCGGTGGGTGGGTGCTGTTTGGAGGGGAGCGGTGTGCGCTGTCGTGAGGCAGGCAGGAGGTTTGGGGGCAGGGAGGGAGGGTTGGCACTGTTGGGAGAGTCGGTGCTGACATGTTGAGTGGAAACTGCAGTGAGCTGCCTGAGGTAGAATCGTCACCTTTAAGTAATTTCTTGTTTCCTTCGTTTCAGGTTTTTACGCCATACAAGTATGAACGCGCTTCGAAGGACAGCTCTTCATCTCTGGACTCTGTCCTTCTTCTGCAGATCCCTTCAAGGTCAGTGGGATTTACCAGCACACGTCAGGCACTGAGCATAGGACTATACACAGCTCTGAGCGCACGTTAGATACTGAGCATGTGGTGAAGGTATTCCCACAGTGCCGTTAGGGAAGCAATTCCAGTATTTTGACCCAACGACGATGAAGGAACGGCGACATATTTCCAAGTCAGGATGGTGTATGATTTGGAGGGAAACTTGCAGGTGATGTTCCCATGTGCTTGCTGCCCATGTCCTTCTCGGTGGTAGAGGTCGCGGGTTTGGGAGGTGCTGCAGAAGAAGCCTTGGCGAGTTGCTGCAGTGCATCTTGTAGCCACTGCAGCCACGGTGCACTGGTGGTGGAGGGAGTGGATGTTTAAGGTGGTGGATTGGGTGCCAATCAAGTGGGCTGCTTTGCCCTGGATGATGTCAAGCTTCTTGTGTTGGAGCTGCACTCATCCAGGCAAGTGGAGAGTATTCCATCACACTCCTGACTTGTGCCTTGTGGATGATGGAAAGGCTTTGGGGAGTCAGGAGATGAGACACTCACCGCAGAATACCTAGCCTTTGACCTGCTCTTGTTGCCACAGTATTTATGTGGCTGGTCCAGTTAAGTTTCTGGTCAAGCCATTGAATGCCAAGACTGTCACTTGTTGGAGATAGTCATTGCCTGGCACTTGTGTGGCGCAAATGTTTTGTCACTTATCAGCCCAAGCCTGAATGTCATCCAGGTCTTACTGCATTCGGACATGGATTGCTTCATTATATAAGGAGTTGCGAATGGAGCTGAACACTGCAATCATCAGCGAACGTCCCCACTTCTGACCTTATGATGGAGGGGAGATCATTGATGAAGCAGCTGAAGATGGTTGGGCCTAGGACACTGCCCTGAGGAACTCCTGCAGCAATGTCCTGGGGCTGTGATGATTGACCTCCAGTAACTATAACCATCTTCCTTTGTGTTCGGTATGACTCCAGCCAGTGGAGAGTTTTCCCCCGATTCCCATTGACTTCAGTTTTACTAGGGCTCCTTGATGCCACACGCTGTCAAATGCTGCCTTGATGTCAAGGGCAGTCACTCCCACCTCGCCTCTGGAATTCAGCTCTTTTGTCTATGTTTGGACCAAGGCTGTAATGAGGTCTGGAGCCGAGTGGTCCTGGCGGAACCCAAACTGAGCATCGGTAAGCAGGTTGTTGGTGAGTAAGTGCCGCTTGATAGCACTGTCGACGGCACCTTCCATCACTTTGCTGCTGATTGAGATTAGACTGACGGGGCAGTAATTGGCCGGATTGGATTTGTCCTGCTTTTTGTAGACAGGACAGACCTGGGCAGTTTTCCACATTGTCTGGTAGATGCCAGTGTTGTAGCTGTACTGGAAGAGCTCGGCTAGTTCTGGAGCACAAGTCTTAACACGACAGCCGGGATGTTGTCGGGCCCATAGTCTTTGCTGTATCCAGTGCGCTCAGCCGTTTCTTGATATCACGTGGAGAGAGTCGAATTGGCTGAAGCCTGGCTTCTGTGATGGTGGGGACTTCTGGATGATCCATCTCCGCCTCCTCCTGTCAGCATTTCTGGCTGAAGATGGTTGCAAACGCTTCAGCCTTGTCTTTTGCACTCGCGTGCTGGGCTCCTCCATCATTGAGGATGGGGATATTCATGGAACCTCCTCCTCCTCCCGTCAGTTGTTTAATGGTCCACCACCAGTCACGACTGGATGTGGCAGGACTGCAGAGCTTTGATCTGATCCGTTCGTTGTGGGATCACTTAGCTCTGTTTACAGCATGCTGCTTCCGCTGTTTAGCATGCATGTAGTCCTGTGTTGCAGCTTCCCCAGGTTGGCACCTCATTTTTAGGTGTGTCTGGTCCTGGCATGCTCTTCTGCACTCCTCATTGATCCAGGGTTGGTCCCTGCCTTGATGGTAACAGTAGAGAGAGGGATATGCCGGGCCATCAGGTTACAGATTGTGGTGGAATACAATTCTGCTGTTGCTGATGGCCCACAGCGCCTCATGAATGCCCAATTTTGAGCTGCTAGATCTGTTCTAAATCTATCCCATTTAGCACGGTGGTAGTGCCACATAACACAATGGAGGGTGTCCTCAGTGTGAAGATGGGATTTTGTCTCCACAAGGACTGTGCAGTGGTCACTACTACCAATGCTATCGTGGACAGATGCATCTGCGACCGGTAGATTGGTGAGGATGAGGTCAAGTAGGTTTTCCTGTCATGCTGGTTCTCTTATCACCTGCCGCAGTCCTAGTCTGGCAGACATGTCCTTCAGGACTTGGCCAGCTTGATCAGTAATGGTGCTACTGAGCCACTCTTGGTGATGGACATTGAAGTCCCCCCACCCAGAGTAAATTCTGTGCCCTTGTTACTCTCAGTGCTTCTTCCAAGTGGTGTTCAACACGGAGGAGTACTGATTCATCAGCTGAGGGAGGACGGTAGGTGGTAATCAGCAGGAGGTTTCCTTGCCCATCCTTGACCTGAAGCCATGAGACTTCATGGGGTCCGGAGTCAATGTTGAGGACTCCCAGGGCTACTCCCTCCCGACTGTATACCACTGTGCCGCCACCCCTGGTGGGTCTGTTGTGCCAGTAGGACAGGACATACCCAGGGATGGTGATGGAGGAATCTGGGACATTGGCTGAAAGGTATGATTCTGTGAGTATGACTGTGTCAGGCTGTTGCTTGACTAGTCTGTGGGACAGCTCTCCCAATTTTGGCACAAGTCCCCAGATGTTAGTGAGGAGGACTTTGCAGGGTCGACTAGGCTGGGTGTGCCGTTGCCGTGTCCGTAGCCGATGCCGAGGTCAATGCCGGGAGATCCGTCTGGTTATATTTTTATTATTGTTTTTCGTAGCGGTTAGTTACAACTGAGTGACTGACTTGCTAGGCCATTTCAGAGGGCAGTTAAGAGTCAACCACATTGCTGTGGGTCTGGAGTCACATATAGACCAGACCGGGTAAGGATGGCAGATTTCCTCCTCTAGATAGAAATCAGTATTTGTAGGGAAATGGTGTTCGTGAAATTGATGGGATTGAGGGCTGATAAATCCCCAGGGCCTGATAATCTACATCCTAGGGTACTTAAGGAAGTGGCCCTAGAAATAGTAGATGCATTGCGGGTCATCTTCCAAAATTCGATAGACTCTGGAACAGTACCCATGGATTGGTGGGTAGCTAATGTTACCTCACTGTTCAAAAAGGGTGGTAGAGAGAAAACGGGGAAATACAGCCTGACATCGGTCGTGGGGAAAATGCTAGAGTCCATTATAAAGGATGTAATAGCAGAACACTTGGAAAAAAGTGACCGGATCGGACAAAGTCAACATGGATTTACAAAAGGTAAATCGTGCTTGACTAATCTACTGGAATTTTTTGAGGATGTAACTGGTAAAATAGATAAGGGAGAACCAGTGGATGTGGTGTATTTGGATTTTCAAAAGGCTTTCAATAAGGTCCCACATAAGAGATTAGCGTGTAAAATTAAGGCACATGGGATTGGGGGCAAGGTATTGACATGGATAGAGAATTGGTTGGCAGACAGAAAGCAAAGAGTTGGAATAAAGGGCACTTTTTCCGAGTGGCAGGCATTGACTAGTGGGGTACCACAGGGATCGGTGCTAGGACCCCAGCTATTCACAATATATATTAATGATCTGGATGAGGGAACTAGATGTAATATCTCCAAGTTTGCAGACGACACAAAGCTGGGTGGGCGTGTGTGCTGTGAGGAGGATACCGAGAAACTCCAGTATGATTTGGACAGGTTGGGTGATTGAGCAGAAGCATGGCAGATGCAATATAACGTGGATAAATGCGAGGTTATCCACTTTGGTGTCAAAAACAGGAAGGCAGATTATTATCTGAATGGCAATAGATTGGGAAAAGGGGAAGTGCAACGAGAACTGGGCGTCCTTGTGCACTAGTTGCTGAAGGTAAGCATGCAGGTGCAGCAGGCGGTTAAGAAGGCAAATGGTGTGTTGGCCTTCGTAGCGAGAGGGTTTGAGTACAGGAACAAGGATGTCTTGCTGCAGTTGTACAGGGCTTTGGTGAGACCACATCTGGAGTATTGTGTGCAGTTTTGGTCACCTTATCTGAGGAAGGATGTTCTTGCCGTGGAAGGAGTTCAGCGAAGATTCACCAGGCTGATACCTGGGATGGCAGGAATGATGTATGAGGAGAGATTGGGTCGAGTGGGCTTGTACTCGCTGGAGTTTAGAAGAATGAGAGGGGATCTCATCGAAACTTATAAAATTCTGACAGGACTAGACAGACTAGATGCTGGAAGGATGTTCCTGATGGTCGGGGAGTCCAGAACCAGGGGTCACAGTCTAAGGATAAGGGGTAAGCCATTTAGGACAGAGATGAGGAGGAATTTCTTCAACCAGAGAGTGGTGAACCTGTGGAATTCTCTACCAAAGAAGGCAGTAGAGGCCAGTTCATTAAATATATTCAAGAAGGAGTTGGATATATTTCTTAAGGCTAGGGGGATCAAGGGATATGGAGAGAAGGCAGGGACAGGGTACTGAATTTGGACAATCAGCCATGATCTCATTGAATGGCGGAGCAGGCTCGAGGGACCGAATGGCCTACTCCTATCTTCTATGTTTCTATGTAAAACCACCAATTACACTACAATTAAATGATATACTCAAGGGCCCTTGGTTACTAGCACTCCCTGATACACAACAGAGACCTTAGAAACTATAACCACAAAAATTAAGACCTTCTAAACTTTATAAACTGTTAACCTTAACTGTCAAATTATAGAGTAGTATAAATACTCACCTGGCCACACTCACCCAATCAGCTGCTTCTTCTTGCCCGCGTCACTTTTTGAATCGTGGCGTGGCTCTGGAACGCCGCCGCCGGTCTGCGAGATTGACTGGCCTTTGAGAAAAAGCCAATGAAAATGAGTTTAAATACTCTACTCTCCTGTTGCTCCCGACACCTGCCTCCTCCTACAGGGTGAAAAGTTAGGAAAAACAAAGGCGAAGCAAGGGAACTCCTCCTTCCACTCCTCACCTAACTACCTGACTCACCCAACTCGCAGCACACTGTTTAAACCGCACTCTCAGTGCAAAATCGCACTTCAAAGCCTGTTTTATAGGCCCTGAAACAAGGGAGACTTGTTGAGACATGCTGAGCCCAGCTACAGGAGAACTAATTTAATCTAGTTTCCCTAATTAACTGCCTTCAGCTGCTCTGAATTGTAGGCCTTGTATATCCCTTTATAACCCTGCTTAAAGCTGGGAAATTTCGATTTTAAACAGTAGACAGTCGCAGTAAATGTGGAGAGAGACACACAGGCTGCAAGATTCTCAGCAGCTCAGCTCAGCTCTGCTCGGTGCTGTGTGAATGGGCTGCTCCACACCCCGGCTGCTCGCGGGGAATGCCAGTGCGGAGGACCCAGGGTGGAAGACCCAGAGGAGAGTGTCCTAGGCGGGAGACCCAGCATGGAGGACCCCAGGCGGGGGGCCCAGGGCGGTGCGGCTTGTCGGCAGAAGTGGAGTCGGGTGTGTAAAGTCCGCGCCTCAATAATACATGGACTTCGGGAGAACAGTTTAACAGGTACTTTACTGAACAAGAGGCAGCTTGAAACTGAAACTACAGAAGCCTGCTAGGGCCTTTTATACAGGGGTGGTCACTGCCGGTACTGCAGTCTAAGACCAGTTATTCCCTTAAAGGTACATACACAACAATTCCTCCCCTTTTAGATAAACTACATAACATTCATTTAACAACTAAATAATAACTAATTACAATTACAATTTTCTCAGTAATATATACATCAACTGGAATAGTCATTTATAAGTTCAGTCTTTGAGGAGGCTTCCTGATCTGGACTGGATAGCGCCTTTCTCGAGTATCCTGTTCTGGCGGTGGAGTCAATTTTGGCTCATTGTCATTGGTTGGTTCGTCAGCTTCCAATACCCCTGCTTCTGAGGTAGACGCAATCTGTACTTCGGGCTCATTACCAGGTGCACATGCTTGTGGTACAGGTTTGGCTTGTTCCTGTGACTCTAGAATCTGGTCAGCATGGCGTCTCACGATGCTCTCTCCAACGTCCACTGTGTACATTAGTGGTCCCTGCTGTGTGCATATCGTGCCTGGCTGCCATTTTTCTGTTCGGTAGTCGCGGGCCAAGACTGGTTGCCCTATCTTGAAGCTCCTGGTTGGCTTCTCATTTATGTGCTGGAACTGCTTATCCTCAACATCTCGTCTTATGTTTGGTTTGAGCAAATCCAAGCGACATCTTAGTCTCCGGTTGAAAAACAGTACGGCTGGAGTTTGGTTGGTTACTGCATGTGTCGCATTCCGGTAAGCAAACAGGAAGTTATCCACCTTGTGTTGCAGTGGTATGTCGTCATTATACATTGCCTTTATGGCCTTTTTAAAGGTCTGAACAAACCTCTCAGCCAATCCATTTGTGGCTGGATGATATGGGGCAGATGTGTAATGTTTCACCCCATTATTCTTCAGGAACCTCCGGAAATCCTCAGACACAAACTGTGGGCCATTGTCGGAACAGATCTGTTCTGGCAACCCATTCCTGGCGCAGTTGGTCCTTAGGACTGCAATAGTTTTCTCCGTGGTGGTGGAGGACATTTTAATGACCTCTGGCCATTTCGAATGGCCGTCCACAGCGATTAGAAACATTGAGTCCATAAATGGACCAGCGAAATCAATGTGTACCCGTTGCCATGGAGATGAGGGCCACTCCCATGGATGTAGCGGGGCCTGTGGTGGAGCGTTTTGGACCTTCTGGCATCCTGTGCATCTCTTGGTCATATCCTCGATTTCTTTATCGATTCCCGGCCACCACACAAACGCCCTGGCTAGGCTCTTCATTTTTACCCCTCCCAGATGACCCTTGTGAAGCTCATTGAGCACTCTATCTCTCAACTTGGGTGGAATTACCACTCGGGATCCACACATCAAGGTTCCCTGGCACACTGACAGCTGTTTCCTCCTTGGCGAGAATGCTGGCAACAGTGAGTCGCCATGTGCTGGCCATCCCTTCACCGTCAAATCATAGACCCGAGAGAGTGTCGGGTCATTTCGGGTTTCCTTCTCAATACTTGCGTTTGTAACAGGCAAACATTCGACTATGGTCGCATGGAATATCTCCACAGGGTCCACTGCAGGTGCTTCTTCCGCCGTAGGCAACGGTAGGCGCGACAGCCCATCAGCGTTTCCATGTTGTTTCGTACCTTTGTACTCTATGTCATACTGATGTGCCCCTTGAAAAAGTGACCATCTTTGCAGCCGTTGCGCCATCATCACCGGAACGCCCTTCTTTGCGTTAAAAATTGAGACCAGGGGTTGATGATCAGTCAGTAGAGTGAATTTCTGCCCGTGCAGATAGTGATTGAACTTCTTCACCACCACCCCACACCAGGCTGAGGGCCTCCCTGTCAATCTGGGCATAGTTACGCTCGGCTGAGGCTAGCGAGCGCGATGCAAAGGCAATTGGCCTCTCTGAACCGTCACGGAATTTGTGTGACAGCACTGCTCCAATGCCGTAAGGTGACGCATCACATGCCAACCGAATCGGTAGTGTTGGGTTGTCGTGGGCCAATACTTCTTTCGAAGTGATTTGGTATTTACATTCCTGAAAGGCACGCTTACACTCATCACTCCATTTCCATGTTACACCAGTTTGAAGGAGGGCGTTCAGTGGGTGCAGAATTGTAGATAAATTCAGCAAGAACTTATGGTAGTAGTTCAGCAACCCGAGGAACGACCTCAGTTGCGACACATTTTCTGGTGCTGGAGCCTTGACTACAGCCTCAATCTTGTCCGGCGACTTATGCAACCCTTCCTCATCAATCATGTGGCCACAATACGAGATTTGTCTCCTGAAGTACTTGCATTTGGGACGGTTGGCTTGTAGCCCATATTCCTGCAATCTCGTGAGCACCTGTTCTAGGTTGGCAAGGTGTTCATTGTCATTTTCGCCCGTAACCAGGATGTCGTCCAAATAACACTGCGTCCCCGGGATCCCTTGCAGGACTTGTTCCATTGCCCTCTGCCACATAGCCGGGGCTGATGCTACCCCAAATACCAGTCAATTGTACTGGTAAAGGCCTTTGTGAGTGTTTATCGTGAGGTATTTCCTAGATGCTTCTTCCACCTCCATTTGTAGATACGCTTGAGCCAGGTCAATCTTTGTAAAACGTTTCCCTCCAGATAGTGAGGCGAAAATATCTTCTATCCGCGGAAGCGGATACTGTACTGTGTGCAGGACTGGGTTCACAGTCACCTTGAAGTCCCCACAGATGCGAACCTTCCTTGGCTCCCCAGGCGTGCTGCTCAATGCTTTCTTCATTACAGGAACGATGGGTGTGGCCCACTCGCTCCAGTCCACCTTAGACAGCACCCCCGAACGCTCCAGACTCTCCAGTTCAGCTTCCACAGCTGGGCGTATCGCGTATGGCGCCGGTCTGGCCTTGAAAAGTTTTGGGGTTGCGTTATCCTCAATCTTTATGGTTGCCTTTACTCCTTTTAGATTCCCAAGTCCTTGTTGGAATACCTCTTCCGCGTCAGATAGAATTTGTGACAGACGTCCAGGTGCGACGTCATCATCTTTTTTGTCAGTCACAGTTAGTGCCAGAATGGAATGCCAATCCAATTGTAGTCTTCGGATCCATTCGCGTCCCAATAATGGTGGTCCTCCATCTCGTAGTATATACATGTATAGTTTCTGTGTTTCCTTTCTGTTATATTCAACTGGCACCCTTATTTTTCCTCTGGGGTAGACCTTTTGCCCCATGTATGTCTTCAATACAATGGATGTGTCCTTTAAGGGTATGTGTGAGAATAGCCGCTCGTAGTCTCGTCGATTCATGACAGTTAGGGCTGATCCTGTGTCCAATTCCATCTTCACTGGGGACCCTGCTATCATGAGGGTGACCCAAATGGTTCGGTGATCTTCTTTTGCGATCACGTTGTGTAGCTTTAAACAACTTAGTCGCCTGCTCCCGGAGTCCTTATCTCACTCCTGATCTTCTGAACTACTATCTGTCAGTTTCTTTACTTTCCTGTACTGTTCCTTAGTAGTTCTTGTCATGTTGGTCTTCTTTCCCGACCTGCAGACTCTTGCTATATGTCCCATCTTCCCGCATTGCCTGCATATTTTGTCTTTAAACCAGCAGTCCTTCTGCTCATGGGTTGTTCTGCCGCAGCAATAGCACTTTTCGGCTCCATACGCCATTTCGTTAGCGCTGTATTCTTGTGGTTTCTGTTGTATTTCCGCAGCTCCCCGTGCTGCTGCTTCGTAGGATACTGCCACGCTGAAAGCCTGTTCTAGCGTCAGGTCCTTTTCCGAAAGTAGTCGTTTCTGGGTTCCTTCACTCTGGAGCCCGCAGACAAACTTATCCCGTAAGGTGTCTGCCAGTCCTGCTCCGAACTGGCAGTGCTTCGATAACTTGCGTAGTTCCATAAGATAGTCAGCATTGCTCTCATCTTTGTGCTGGTTTCTTTTATGGAACTTGAATCTTTCTGCTATCAGCAGTGGTGTAGAGCTTAGGTGTTCCTGTAAGATATGAACAATCTCCTCAACTTTTCTCCATTGGTTTAGCTGGGGTAATTAAATTCCGCAATAGGCCGTACGTATTCGCACCCATCAGATTTAATAATACTGACGCCCTCTTTCCATCGGCCACCTCATTTGCCTTGCAGTACACTTCAATTCTTTCTACATACGTGGTCCAGTCTTCTACCTCGTTGTCGAAAGCAGTGATACTGCCACTTTTCGGCATCTTGGGCGATTTAAAATGGCGCCTCCTGCGCTTTTGCTTCTTCCCCAATGAAATAAAATGGCGCCTCCCGCGCTTTTGCTTCTTCCCCAACGGGATAAAATGGCGCCTCCCGCGCTTTTGCTTCTTCCCCAACGGGATAAAATGGCGCCTCCCGCGCTTTTGCTTCTTCCCCTTACTGCCACGCTGCTCCTAGCGTTCTACGGGGTAATGGCGGCGACCCGCAGCTTCGGCGCGCCTGGCTTTCCTTCCCCCCCCCCCCCCGTTTAGTTTCTCTCCGCTGTCCTGATCTCGAGCACCGACCGCGCCCTGTGCGCTCCACCCTCTCTTGTTTTCTTTTCCCGGCAACGCTGCGTGGCCCGATTTGTAGAGCCGCTCGATCGAGCTTGAGCCCGCCGCAGTCCGGAAGGGTCAGCGCGCTACCTGCTACCAGCATGATTCGCTGGAACCACAGTCTCTCCCGCAATTCTCCAAACACCGATGGATTCTTTGGGCGGTTGCCCTCGGTCGACGCCCGTTGCTCAGACTACGACCTTCCAGGACCTTCCTTTCAGGCGAGATCCCCGTGAGATGATGCCACACTGCAGGTGAATTCGAACTTACTCGTCGCCACTGTAAAGTCCGCGCCTCAATAATACACGGACTTCGGGAGAACAGTTTAACAGGTACCTTACTGAACAAGAGGCAGCTTGAAACTGAAACTACAGAAGCCTGCTAGGGCCTTTTATACAGGGGTGGTCACTGCCGGTACTGCAGTCTAAGACCAGTTATTCCCTTAAAGGTACATACACAACAGGGTGATGCTGTGGGTGAGCATGCTGTACAGTTTCTAAGGTTGAAGAACGGTCTCTGGCCCGAATGAATTCCAGCGGTGTAGTGTATGTAACCTGTACCACCTTAAGAGGATACCTTAAGGTGATGGACTACTTTTTCATGGCTCCTGTACATTGTAGTACCGGTGGTGACCACACCGGTATATAAACCCTGCGGAGCAGTGTATCCCAGTTCAGCCCTGACCCTCAATCACTAAAGACCTGTTTAATTACTTCTGTAGTCTGTGTCCTGTTATTCAGCATAACTACATTTGAAAACACAGACTCAACAGTGGCGACGAGTCTGATCTTACCTAGCGGCAGTTGCATCAAAGGAAGCTTCGTCCTCTGAAACGGGCGTCGAACAAGGACATCCACCCTCAACATCCTGCTGGGCACTGCATCGCACGGGAGGCCATCGGGAACCCGGGTTGGTTTCTGGCCACGAAGTCAAACATCAGTGAACATCCCTTCAACGACAGCGGCGGGTAAGCCCGATCGAGCGGCACGGTGGGGGGGGGGGGGGGGAAGTCGGCCGAGTTGTCAGTAAGAGAAGGGGAGGGAAAACGACGAAAAGGGCGGAGAACACGACCGCAGCCAGTGTCAGGGGCCGGACTGCAATCGGGGCAGAGACGCACAGCAGCCAGAAAAGCGTTTATGACCACAAGGGCCGCGGGAGCAGCGGGGAACAAGAGCAGCAGCGTAGGGGAAAATAAAGGACCGCTGGGAGGCGTGAACGGCAACAGCGTGGGAATCGCCATTTTGAGTTGGCGGGGGAAGAAGACAAGCGCGGGAAGCCGCCATTTTGAAAAAATAAAATAAAATAATCATATCCGAAGGAAAGGAACCTCAACAAGGATGCCAAAAACGGGTAACATCACTGCTTTTGATAATGATGTGGAAGATTGGGCCACTTATGTGGAACGCATTGAAGTTTACTGTACAACGAATGAGGTACCGGAGGATAAGAAAGCACTAACCCTATTAAACTCGATGGGTGCGAAGACGTACGGGTTATTAAGGAACCTTGTAACACCAGATAAACCGGTAGGGAAGAGTTTCGCGGATATTGTTACTATCCTGCAAGAGCATTTAAACCCCACACCGCTGCTGATAGCAGAACGATTTAAATTCTACAAAAGAATTCAACTTAAAGAAGAAAGCAACGCTGAATTCCTAACCGAACTGCGCAAGTTATCAAAGTACTGTCAGTTCGGTACAGGACTAGCAGACGCACTGAGAGATCAGTTTGTGTGTGGGCTCCTAAGGGAAGGAACCCAGAAGCGACTGCTAGAGGAAAAGGACCTTACGCTGGACAAAGCTTTCAGCATTGCAGCATCGCACGAGGCAGCAGCACGAGGCGCTGCAGAGATACAGCAAAGGCCATTGGAATTCAGCACCAATGAAATGGCATTGGGCGCAGTAAAGTGCTATCGTTGCGGAAGGACAACGCATGACCAGAACCAGTGCTGGTTCAAAGATAAAGAATGCAGGCAATGTGGCAAACTTGGTCACATAGCGAGAGTATGCCGGTCAGGAAAGAAGGCAAAAAGTCGCCGCAGGAGAAGTACAAAAAAGTACACAAGGTGACAGAGAACAGTTCGGATGAACAGAAGATGGATTCAGACTCCAGCAGTAAGGAACTGGGTTGTCTAAAAATACATAATGTGGGTAACACAGCAGACCACCAGACTATCTGGGTTATGCTTCGGATAGCAGGAGTCCAAGTGAAGATGGAATTGGACACTGGATCGGCATTAACGGTCATGAATAAGCAAGATTACAAAAGGTTATTCTCGCACATTCCCCTGAGGGATACGGAGATTGTATTGAAAACATACACGGGGCAAATAGTATACCCCAAAGGAAAGATACAAGTAAACGTGGTCTACAATGGTAAAGAAAGTCAGAAAATGGACTTGTATGTGTTACCTGATGGGGGTCCGCCACTACTGGGGCGGGAATGGATCCGGAGAATAAATGTGGACTGGCATTCCATTCAAGCACTGACTGTAGATGCCTGTAAGGAGGACGACGTCAAACCTAAACGACTGTCCAAAATATTAGACGATGCTAAGGAGGTGTTCTAACAGGGACTGGGAACACTGAAAGGAATTACGGCAAACATCAAAGTTGAAGAACATACAAACCCAAAATTTTTCAAAGCCAGACCGGTACCTTATGCGATACGACCTACATAGAAACATAGAAGATAGGAGCAGGAGTAGGCCATTCGGCCCTTCGAGCCTGCTCCGCCATTCAACGAGATCATGGCTGATCATCCAAACCCTAGCACCCGGTCCCTACACCGACAGCCATCCCACACAAGCCCTATCCCCATAACCCCGCGTATTTAACCCCCCTAACGCTAAGGGCCAATTTTTTTACCATGGCCAATCAACCTAACCCGCACATCTTTGGACTGTGGGAGGAAACCGGAGCACCCGGAGGAAACCCACGCAAACACGGGGAGAATGTGCAAACTCCACACACAGTCACCCGAGGCCGGATTTGAACCCGGGTCCCTGGCGCTGTGAGGCAACAGTGTTAACCACTATGCCACCGTGCTGCTGTGGAAGCAGAGCTGGAAGGGCTAGAACGTTCAGGGGTACTGTCCAAGGTGGACTGGAGCGAGTGGGCCACACCCATTGTTCCTGTCATGAAGCGTTCGTTGAGCAACAAGCCGGGGGAACCTGGGAAGGTTCGCATCTGTGGCAATTTCAAGATCACTGTTAATCCGGTTCTTCACATGGTGCAATATCCGCTTCCACGGATTGAAGCTATCTTCGCTTCGCTGTCTGGCGGGAAACACTTCACCAAGATAGACCTGGCGTAGGCGTACCTACAGATGGAAGTTGATGAAGCGTCACGCCAGTATCTCACGATCAACACATATAAGGGCTTATATCGGTATAATAGACTGGTTTTTGGAGTGGCATCGGCTCCAGCGATTTGGCAAAGGGCCATGGAGCAGGTATTGCAGGGAATCCCAGGCACACAATGCTACCTGGACGACATCCTGATTACAGGAGATGACGATAAGGATCACCTCGCGAATTTGGAGCAGGTGCTCATCAGATTGAAAGAATATGGGCTCAGAGTTAATCGCCAGAAATGTGAGTTCTTTCAAAAGCAAATCTCGTACTGCGGCCACGTCATTGACCAGGAGGGGCTCCATAAGTCACCTGACAAGATCGAAGCTGTTGTGAAAGCTCCTGCTCCGGAAAATGTATCCCAGTTGAGGTCGTTCCTTGGGTTGGTTAACTATTACCACAAGTTTCTTCCAAATTTATCCACGGTGTTACACCCGCTAAACACTCTTTTGCATATGGGAATACCATGGAAGTGGAGCGATGATTGTAAGCGGGCTTTTCAAAAGAGCAAGGCACTGATCACCTCTAAGGAAGTGTTGGCTCACTTTAACCCAACGCTGCCTATTCGCTTAGCTTGTGATGCTTCTCCATATGGTATCAGGGCAGTGCTCTCACAAGTTTCCAAATGGCTCGGAAAGGCCAGTCGCGTTCGCATCCAGATCATTGACCTCCGCTGAGCGCAACTATGCTCAGATAGATAGGGAGGCTCTCAGCCTCGTGTGGGGAGTTCAGAAATTTAACCATTACCTGCAAGGCCAAAAGTTTATGCTGCTGACAGATCACCAGCCGTTGGTTTCCATTTTCAACCCTAAGAAGGGTGTTCCAGTAATGACGGCACAGAGGCTTCAGAGATGGTCCCTTTTCCTAGGGGCACATCAATATGATATTGAATTCAAAGGCACAAAGCAACATGGTAATGCTGATGGGCTGTCGCGCCTGCCACTACCTACAGCGGAAGAGGCACCGGCAGTTGACCCTGTCGAGATATTTCACTCGACCATCATCGAATGCTTACCAGTCACCAATGCGGGTATTGAGAGAGAGACCCGAAACGACCCGACACTGTCTCGGGTCTACGACTTGACAGTGAAGGGATGGCCAACACATGGCGAACCACTGTTACCAGCATTCTCAGCCAGACGAGAACAGCTGTCCGTATGTCAAGGAACATTGATGTATGGAACAAGGGTGATTATTCCTCCTAAATTAAGGGAGAGAGTTGTGAAAGAATTGCATGAAGGTCATCTGGGGGGAGTCAAGATGAAAAGCCTTGCTAGGGCTTATGTGTGGTGGCCAGGTATTGACAAACAAATAGAGGATCTGACTAAAAGCTGCTCAGGGTGCCAGAAAGTTCAAAATGCACCTCCAATTGCACCGCTGCATCCGTGGGAATGGCCTTCAACCCCATGGCAACGTGTGCATATCGACTTTGCAGGTCCATTCATGGATTCCATGTTTTTGATAGCAGTAGACGCACATTCTAAATGGCCAGAAGTGATTAAGATGTTGACCACTACCTCTGAGAAGACGATCGCAGTTCTAAGAACCATATTTGCAAGGAATGGGTTGCCGGAACAAATATGTTCAGACAACGGACCACAGTTCGTGTCAGAAGAATTCCAGAAATTCATGAAAAAGAATGGGGTGAAACACTATACATCTGCCCCATATCATCCGGCTACAAATGGGTTGGCCGAGAGATTTGTACAAACGTTCAAAAAGGCGATGAAGGCCATGAGCGAAGACCATATTCCACTACAACACAAGGTGGACAATTTCCTGATGGCGTATCGAAACGCCACACATGCAGTGACAAATCAAAGCCCTGCCATAATGTTCTATAACAGGAGGTTGCGGTCCCGGTTGGATTTGTTAAAACCCAATGTGCGAAGGGAAGTCGAAAACAAGCAATTCCAGCATGTAAATAACAAGGCCACTCGTAGTTTCGAAATAGGACAACCAGTGTTGGCCAGGGACTATAGGGATGATAAATGGCAATCCGGAACAATTCGTGCCCGACAAGGACCCTTGATGTACACGGTAGACGTTGGAGAGAACGTAATACGACGTCATGCTGACCAACTTGTGGAATCGAGAACAAGGGTCGACCCCATGTCTACGGCAGAGACACCAGTTGAAGAATTTATTGAGCCTGTAGCATCTACCTCAGACTCGAATGTACATGATGATGTTCAATCCATAGGAGATCAAATGGATGAGTCATCCCAGCAACGAGAACCAGAGACCCCTGAAAGGTGTTATCTGGCCCGGATCAGGAGGCCTCCTCAGAGACTGAATCTTTGAACAGTTTTGTGTGAAAATTGTATATATGTTATCCATGTAATGTTTAATTTGGGGTGTACACTGTTAAGCTAAAAGGGGAGGAATTGTAGTGTATGTAACCTGTACCACCTTAAGAGGATACCTTAAGGTGATGGACTACTTTTTGATGGCTCCTGTACATTGTAGTACCGGTGGTGACCACACTGGTATATAAACCCTGCGGAGCAAAGTGTATCCCAGTTCAGCCCTGACCCTCAATCACTAAAGACCTGTTTAATTACTTCTGTAGTCTCTGTCCTGTTATTCAGCATAACTACATTTGAAAACACAGACTCAACAAGCGGCCCCGCCTGTGCTCCATCTGGTGGCAGCTGGGAGGCTATGTTTTGGTGATGGGATCGGGTTTGTGCGCCGCCATTCTGGTGGAGGAAAGACAGACTGCTTCCATCTGTAGCATGGCGCATGAGCGGCCATAAGATGGGAAAAGAGAACGGAATAAAAGTGGGGAAAAAAAGGAAGATAAAAGACAAAACAAAGTAATATCGGCAAGGAATACTGAGTATTTTGATGGTTGGGTCCTGTGAGCGATAACAGCAAGTAGAAGAAAATTTGAGTATTCAATCTTTACGAGATTTGAGAAAGTGATTGGCTTCTTTTCCGTGGAAAAGCTGAGGACCGTGGACAAGGATTGTGACATTACATGGTTAGACGGCATCAAGTGAAAACAAGGAGTTATTAGATTGCCAATAGGACTGGCGTAGAACTGGTATTCACTTGTTTTGTTGAAGAAGTTTCTGGTTTTCTGGTTGAAAGCAGTCTACTTGAAGCTTTAATTGATTTCTGATAAGGCTATGGGACTTTGTACATTGTGATGTTAATTAGTGTTTATGTGGAATTTACTTTGAGATTATTGCCTAGTAAATGATATGTCTTACAAAAAGGAGAAAAATAAGTTAACAGCGGAAAGTTAAAAGGGGAAAAAAATAGATAAAATAAATTATATTGCTAAGAAATCTGAGTACTTCAACGGCTGGGTTCTGGATTGAACGAACGCTCGAGTGAACGCATGCCGCAGACACAAATGATACGCATGCACGCACAATGGAACTTGCATTCGACCGAATGAACGGATGAACGAACGCACGCATGCTCGCACGTAGATACAAATGGCACGCATGCACGCACAATGGAACTTGCGCTCGAGTGAACAAGCGAACGGATGATTGAACAATTGAATGAGTAAACGATGCCAGTAGGACTGGCGTGATATGGTTTTTTTTTCTTGGTTTATTGAAATAGTGGTAGTTTGTACTGTAAATATTATTTATTTGTAAAAAATGATCATTGCATTTATATTAACCATAAAGCTGTTTTTTAAGGCTTTATTCTTTTCTTATTGTGGTCAATGGATGTAATGGATTTACTTTGTAATTGATGAGTTGTATAAGTACTGTTGTACTTGAATAAAGAATTTTTAAAAACAGTAAATGTGAAACAAACAAGTTTGATTTTAGTAACCAGTTAAGTCTCCCTGACTCACCCAAGTGACTCACCCAACTCGCAGCACTCTGTTGAAAAACCTAGGTGAGTGGGTTTAGGTGTTATCAGGGGCAGCCCTGGTGTTTGACTCTCTCTCTCGTGCTCGCTCGCGCGCTCTCTCTCTCTCTCTCTCTCTCTCTCTCTCTCTCTCTCTCTCTCACACTGGGTGAGGGGGTTTAGGTGGGATCAGGGGCAGTCCTGGTGTTTGACTCTCTCTCTCTCTCTCTCTCTCTCTCTCTCGTGCTCTCGTTCTCTCTCTCTCGTGCTCTCGTTCTCTCTCTCTCAGTTCAGTTCAGTTCAGTTCAAATGCTTTATTGGCATGAAAGTTTACAGAGAACCATATTGCCAAAGCTTACATAGCAAAAAGGTACAGTTTTCCAACATTCTGTAGGTGTCAATCGATTTGACATTTGTTGGGTATATACAATATTACTTTTAAACAATATTAATTTTAAACAGTCTTTCTACTTCATTTGGTACGTTCAATATTAATTTTAAACAGTCTTACTTTTAAACAGTCCTCAGGTTGTGACATGTTGTTACATATTTAGCCCCAAGGTATGGTCTGTCTCCTTCTCCTAGGACTAATCTCAATTTTGACAGATCATCCAATTCCTTGAAATCTGGGGTTGTTTGGCTTAGTTTGTTGAATAATATGTTTCTTGATGTGTTGAATTTTTCGCATTTTAGGAGGAAATGCATTTCTGTTTCAACCTCGCCAGCCAGACATTGATCGCATATTCTATTCTCTCTAGGCTGCCAGGATTTCTTGTATCTGCCTTTTTCAATTTCCAGTTGGTGGTCGCTTAGTCTGTACCTGGTGAGGGTCTGTCTCTGTTTTGTGTCTCTGATGGTCGTGAGGTAGTCTGCCAGTTTATATTCTCTTTTTAGGGCCCTCTCTCTCACTGGGTGAGGGGCTTTAGATGTGTTCAGGGTCAGCCCTGCTGTTAGCCTCGCTCTCACTCTCTCTCACTGGGTGAGTGGGCTTAGGAGTGATCAGGGGCAGCCCTGGTGTTTGACTCTCTATAGCTGTGTGAGGGTGTTTAGTTGGGATCGGGGCAGCCCTGGTGTTTAACCCTCTCCCTCTCTCCTTTTTCTCTCTCTCTCTCTCTCTCTCTTGCTGGGTGAGGGGTTTAGGTGTGATCAGAGGCAGCCCTGGTGTTTGACTCTCTCTCTCTCTCCTGTCTCTAGGTGTGCAGTTGATGCCATGCGAACCTGGCTGTAACCTGGCACACGGACATTGCGATGAGTTTGGTGAATGCAGGTACAGTTCGCAGAGTTAACCACAGGTTGTAGAAGATCGTAAATCTAACAGAAACTGCACAAATGGAAAGTTTGGACCAAGCCTGGATCTTGACCAGTTGATTGACGTCCAATCCCGGCGCAGCAATTCCACGTCCGAATCCAATGCGCTAAATCCGGTGCATTGATTGCACACTCAATCGCAGTTTATTGTATCCAGGCCCAAACCCATTGTATCAATTCCTAGTGTATCCAGGTCCAATCCCAGTGTACAGTTGATTTTGCACTGAAACAGGAGGAGGGCCTCCATCTGATGACTCTTTCTCTCTTCCTGATGTCCTGAGTTGGTGGAGATCAGGGGATTAAGGTGCAAGTGGGGAGGGAAACATGAATTGAAGTGAGGATGAATCCCCTCCACTCAAGGCCAAGCTCAATGCTAGAGTGGCTGAGATGCGGGTGTGTGGGGGACACAATCTGGTTGGGATGGAGGCGGGTGAACCTGTCCTCGGCCTCTTGCTGCCCTCTGTTCACCTACACGACAATCCTCCCCCAAACATGATTCTCAACCATTTCCTCTCCCATGTTGAAGTCAGTTGCTCTGTACACAGCATGGATTCTGTTAACAAGAATGAATTAACATAATTAGCAGTGATTATTAAGTTAAATTAGAACTGAAACTCGAAATATTTTGTCACTCAAACCCCGAGTGGTTCAAGGAGCAACTGAAACTGACTCTTCGATCCAGGTAGTTGTGTTCTTTAGCCTCTAATGTGGCCAAAGTGTGTCCATTTACATCTCTTCCTGTGGTGTATCCAGCATTCGATTGGACCTCTCGATTTTAGATCCAATGATCTGGGACCCCTCGATATAGATCCAATGACTCGGGACCTCTGGATTTAGATCCAATGATCTGGGACCTTTCGATATAGATCCAATGATCTGGGTCCCCTCGATTTAGATCCAATGACCCGGGACCTCTCGATTTAGATCCAATGACTCGGGACCTCTCGATTTAGATCCAATGACCCGGGACCCCTCGATTTAGATCCAATGACCCGGGACCTCTCGATTTAGATCCAATGATCCGGGACCTCTCGATTTAGATCCAATGACCCGGGACCTCTCGATTTAGATCCAATGACCCGGGACCTCTCGATTTAGATCCAATGATCCGGGACCTCTCGATTTAGATCCAATGATCCGGGACCTCTCGATTTAGATCCAATGATCCGGGACCTCTCGATTTAGATCCAATGACCCGGGACCTCTCGATTTAGATCCAATGATCCGGGACCTCTCGATTTAGATCCAATGACCCGGGACCTCTCGATTTAGATCCAATGATCTGGGACCTCTCGATTTAGATCCAATGACCCGGGACCTCTCGATTTAGATCCAATGATCTGGGACCTCTCGATTTAGATCCAATGATCTGGGACCTCTCGATTTAGATCCAATGACTCGGGACCTCTGGATTTAGATCCAATGATCTGGGACCTTTCAATATAGATCCGATGATCTGGGTCCCCTCGATTTAGATCCAATGACCCGGGACCTCTCGATTTAGATCCAATGACTCGGGACCTCTCGATTTAGATCCAATGACCCGGGACCCCTCGATTTAGATCCAATGATCCGGGACCTCTCGATTTAGATCCAATGATCCGGGACCTCTCGATTTAGATCCAATGATCTGGGACCTCTATTTATTTAGAGCCAATGACCCCGGGACACCTCTATTTAGATCCAACTAATTTTGGACTAACTTTATAGAATTCTTTGAAGCAATAACGGACTAGACTGAAAATGCAGATGTAATTTATGTGGATGTTTATAAACCTCTCTCTTTTTGCCCATTTCTCTGCATCTCGCATTCTCTTTCTCTCTATACACGTTTCTTTTTCTGTCTCTGTCTCTCTCTCTCTCTCTCTCTCGTGTGTAGATGTGACCCTGGATGGGAAGGGGAGCTCTGTGAACAGTGCGTTCGATCACTGGGCTGTACACATGGGACCTGTCACCAGCCCTGGCAGTGTATCTGCGAGAGTGGCTGGGCTGGAAGATTCTGTGATAAAGGTAAGTTCCAAGTTGATTGATAGTTGGAGAGAGCACCAAGCAAGTCTGAGCATTCCGTCCAAGTAAAAGTGCAAGCCCAGTGCAGCAACAGTGATACAATTAACAGGCCGACAGGTATTGGGATCATTCTGTGCTGGATAAACAGAGATACTGGGTTAAACAGACAGAAACTGGGATCATTCTGTACCTGTTGAAACAAACAAAGGAGAGTGTGTGATATATGGCGATTGAGAGAGGGGGAGGACAGGAGAGTGTGTGATGTACAGGGAGTGGGTGACATTTACAGGGATCGGGAGAGGATGAGATTTACAGGGATTGGGAGAGATGAGGACAGGAGAATGTGTGATGTACAGGGATTGGGAGAGGGTGAGGACAGGAAAGTGTGTGATGTACAGGGATTGGGAGAGGATGAGATTTACAGGGATCGGGAGAGGTAGGATAGAAGAGTGTGTGATGTACAGGGATCGGGAGAGGGTGAGGACAGGAGACTGATGTTTGGTGGGGAAGGGGGATTAGGATGTAGCAGTAGAGAGGAGAGACGGTGCACTGAAAACTAGGAGATAAACAACAACAGAATAAAGTGTAGAAAGAGCAGGAATTAGATGGAGAAAAAAAGCAAAGCAGACTAGCATGGTGTTGGAATGCATGTGTGGTAATGCGAGGAGTGTTACACATAAGATGGATGAGCTGCACACACAAGTTGCCACATGGGGTTATGATATAGTGGCTATAATGGAAATCTGGCTTAAACATGGGCAGGAATGGGAACTAAACATTCCTGGCTACAATGTATTTAGGAGGGATAAGGAAGGAAAACCGAGGGAGGTGGCAGTATTGATCAAGGATAGTATTACAGTTCTACGGAGGGACAATATACTAGAGGGTTCAAAGACTGAATCTATTTGGTTAGAGTTAAGGAACAGAAAAGCAGCTGTTACATTGCTGGGTGTTTACTATAGACCCCCAAATAGTGAAGCAGACAGAGGAGCAAATCTGTAGGATAATTTCAGAGAAATGTAAAATAATAGAGCAGTAATAGCAGGGGACTTCAATGAGCCTAATCTAGACTGGGGGAAAAACAGTGTAAAAGGCAAGGAAGGTGAAGAATTCCTAAATTGTGTACAGAAAAACTTTTTTAATCAGTATGTTTCTAGCCCAATGAGGAAGGAAGCAGTGCTGGATCTAGTTCTAGGGAATAAAGTAGGGCAAGTGGAGTGTGTTTCAGTGGAAGAGCATCTGGGTAATAGTGATCATCATATAATTAGGTTTAAACAACAACAACTTGCATTTATATAGTGCCTTTAACATCGTAAAAAGTCCGAAGGCGCTTCACAGGAGCGTTATCAAACAAAATTAGACACTGAGCCACAAAGAGATAAGAGCAGAACAGGTAGGTTTTAAGGAGCATCTTAAAGGAGGGTAGAGAGGCGGAGAGGTTTAGGGAGGAAATTTCAGAGCTTAGGCCCTCAGCAGCTGAAGGCACGGCCGCCAATGGTGGAGCAATTAAAGTCGGGGATGTGCAAGAATCCAGAATTGAAGGAGCGCAGATTTATCTGAGGGTTGTAGGGCTGGAGAAGGTTATAGAAATTGGGATGGGCGAGGTCATGGAGGGATTTGAAAACAAGGAAGATAATTTTAAAATAGGCGGTCTTAGTGATGGCGCAGATACGTGGTTGGATGTGTGCCCATGGAATAAAAGGGACAGTGGCAGCATGGATACGAAATTGGCTAAGTGACAGGAAACAGAGTAGTAGCCATTCCCTAGACTCCATCCCTCTCCCTAGCATCTGTCTGAGGCTGAACCAGACTGTTCGCAACCTTGGTGTCATATCTGACCCTGAAATGAGTTTCCGACCGCATATCTATGGCATAACTAAGACCGCCTATTTCCACCTCCGTAAAATCGCCCAACTCCATCCCTGCCTCAGCCCATCTGCTGCTGAAACCCTCATCCATGCCTTTGTTACCTCTAGACTTGACTATTCCAATGTACTCCTGGCTGGCCTCCCACATTCTACCCTATGTAAACTTGAGGTCACCCAAAATTCGGTTGCCCGTGTCCTAACTCGCACCAAGTCCCGTTCACCCATCACCCCTGTGCTCACTGACCGACATTGGCTCCTGGATAAGCAACGCCTCGATTTCAAAATTCTCATCCTTGTTTTCAAATCTCTCCATGGCCTCGCCCCTCCCTATCTCTGTAATCTCCTTCAGCCCCACAACCCCACAAGATGTCTGCGCTCCTCAAATTCTGCCCTCTTGAGCATCCCTGATTAGAATTGCTCAACCATCGGTGGCCGTGCCTTCAGCTGCCTAGGCCCTAAGTTCTGGAACTCCCTCCCTAAACCTCTCCGTCTCTCTAGCTCTCTTTCCTTGTTTAAGACACTCCTTAAAACCTACCTCTTTGAACAAGCTTTTGGTCATCTGCCCTAATTTCTTATGTGGCTCAGTGTCAAGTATTTGTCTTATAACAGTCTTTTGAAGCGCCTTGGGACCTTTTATACGTTCAAGGCACTATGGAGGGGGAGAAATTCGGTATCGCCCCATTTGGGGCGCAATTATCGGCCGGGCACAAAGTTTAGCGCCTGGTGCTAATTATCGCCTCCGATTGCAAACTTGGCTTTTATCACCCCCGGAGGTGATTGGAGCACTAAATCAGGCGCTACACACCTGTCTTAAGGCGCAAAGACCGAGGAACGAGACGCTAACTCAGAGCGCGGGTGAAGCGCAGATGATGTCAATTAGCAATGGAACACAGACACACTGGCGCCGGCCAGTTCTTAAAGTGGAGGGTCGATCTTGCTCTCCAGACACACCCTGCTCATTGCAGGCTTGATTCTTGTCGTGGCCAGACCTGTGCCTGAAATTTCCAGCCAAGAACTATGGAGAGGGTGAGGGAGCGAGCTCAGCGTTTCAGTGACCGGGCCTTGGAGGCTCTGGTTGGCACGGTGGAGCGCAGAAGAGCTATACTGTACCCAGAGAGTGGCAGGAGGCACTTGCCGTGCGACTACAGAAGAGTGTGGAGGGAGGTGGCTCAGCACGTCTCCTCCAGGAGCATGGTGCCCAAGACCCATACTCAATGTCGCAAAAAGTTCAACGACCTCACTCAGGTCGTCGGGGTGAGTGGCTGTTTTTCAATACCTCTCCATCCCTCCATCTCAACCTCACTCTATGGCCAGAGGGTCTTAAAACCCCAATGCCCAACACTCATCCAAGACCTATGGCCATTTCATAAAACACACATGCACATTCCACACCTTGCATACATTAAGGGCTATTCAACTATGGGAGGCACATCAGGCAAGACCATGGCTGTATATTTACTCAGACGCCATCCTTTTTCTTGCAGGCCAAGCTATCTCATAACAGGAGACAGCAGCAACGGACGGGTGGAAGGCTGCCTTAGCTGCAACCCCTCAGCGATCTTCTTGAGGCACGCGTCCACAAGATTGTGGCAAGCCAGGTGATCGGTCCCATTTGGGACAGCAATGGTAAGGTCATCAGCTTCCTCTCCTCTCTCATTCCACTTGTCCCTCACAACACCAGCCTTTTACACTTTCAATCCAACTTACTAAATCGCTCCACTCCTTCCTCCCTTACTGCCCCCCTGTCCTCACGCTAAAGCCACTCTTGTACCTCCCTGCTTTCAGATGGTGATTCACCAGCTGAGGAGATGGGCCCTCAAGCTGCCAGTGGGAGCGAAGCCGCAGGCGACGAGGAAGCCGGAGCCTCAGTGCCACCCTCTCCCGAGGAAGCCCATGCCCACACTGGGACCACGTCTTCCCTGGAGGGGAGCAGGGGGGGAAGGGTCTGATGAGGGCGAATCTCCGGGACCCACCGGGCTGCAGCAATGCGATAGGGGTAGGGAAGCTCGGGGGCCTTCTCCCCGGAGGAAGAGTAGGCCAGCGAGCCCTGCTGCACTGGACGCAGAGGAGGAGCAACTCATCGCTGAAATGAACACCCAGGCGGTGGACATGCACACTCAGCTCATGGGTGCAGTGGGATGGGTGCCCGAAAGCATTGATGCACTAACAAGAAGTGTGGAGCACTACGCTGCAGCACAGGCAGACGCCACGCAAATGCTTAGTGCTGCAATTCAGTCACTGGCTGCTGTGATCCAATCTCAGACTGCTCTCATGCAGTCTCAGATTGAGGCCATGCAAGCACTGACTGCTGCCATCGTCGCTGATTCGGACACATTGCCCTGGGGCTCTCACGGTGCCGCAGCAGATTGCTCCAGATGCTGAGGTGCTGCCCCGTGGGAGTACCAGGCTGTCGGTTGAGCAGGGAGGTGCTGTCCTCTCTCAAGATGACAGTATTCCTGCTGCCACTACTGTCACTTCCCCATTGCACTTGCCACTGCCTGTAGCCCAGACTGCTGCCGCCCATGCAGAGTTGGTGCAGTCTGCAGCCGGGCCCTCCAGGCCCAGAGCTGGTCGAGGGTGTCCTTCAAGGGCATCTGTGGTCTCTGGATATGACATTCAGCAGCCTTCCAGCAGCCTTGCTGCAGCCACTGGGGCCCCATTACGGAGGAGCAGTAGGGTGGGAAGTGGGCAAGGGAAGGAGATCACCCTGGAAGGGCAAAAAGTAGGAGGTCTGACGAAATGTTGGGAATGTTTTTATTAAAGGCCGAGGTTCGTGTAATTACTTTTGTTTAGTGTTTTGGCCATTATCTCCAGGTTGTGAGAACCAGTTATGTTAGAAACAAACACAAAAAATCATTAACTATTAGTTTGTCATGAATAAATGACACACACAGTTTGTAAAATAAAAAAGTTGTATTCAAAATGTACATGTTTGGCCTTTGGAATCATTGCTGCCTTGGCTGGCTATAGGGGTTGCGGGTTGCTTTCCATCATGTTGTTCTCCATGCCAGAAGCCATTTCCTGAGTAGGGGCCTAGAAGCGGCTTGTTATTAGTCTTTGATGGACGGCCCTTGCAGTTTCAACATTGTGGGCCTCCCTCCTGCCTTGGTGCTGCTGCTGATCTTCCTCCTCCGGTGGTGTACCAAGGCCTGGTGGCATTGGCTGGGTCCTGAGGATTGCAAGGTTATGAAGAATGCAGCAAACCAATATGAAGAGGGAGACTTGCTCAGGCGAGTACTGCAGGGCTTCTCCTGAGTGGTCCAGACAGCGGAACCGTTGCTTGAGCTCAGCGATCGTCTGCTCAATGATGTTCCCGGTGGCGAGATGGTTCTCATTGCACCACAGCTCAGCAAGGGTGTTGGGGTTACGGAGCGGTGTCATCAGCCAGGTGCAGAGTGGATAACCTTTGTCCCCGAGGAGCCAACCACTTGGCTGATGCGCTGCCTGGAAAAGCTCTGGCACACCAGTCTGGCGCAGGATGAAAGCATCGTGGCTGCTGCCAAGATAGCGGGCATTGACGGCGAGTATCAGCTGTCTGTGGTCGCACACCAACTGGACATTTAAGGAGTGGAACCCCTTGCGGTTTCGGAAAACCTCTGCATTCTCCTGCGATGCAGCAATGCCACGTGTGCAGTCAATGGCGCCCTGCACCATGGGGAAGCCCGCTATCCTTGCAAATCCCAATGCGCGTTCATGCTGTTTGGCCTGGGTCATCGGGAAAGAGATGTACTGGCATCTCCTTTTATAGAGGGCATTTGTGACCTGCCAGATACAGCAATGGACCACGAACTGGGAGATATTGGCGATGTCCCCAGTAGCTGCTTGAAAGGAGCCGGTTGCATAAAAATTCAGAGCCACTGTGACCTTCATGGCCACTGACAGAGATGTCCTGGTCCTCAGTTGAGGCTGCAGATCTGGCTGCAGCAGGTGGCAAAGCTCAGTGACCACCTCCTTGCTGAAGCGCAGCCTGTGCAAACACTGCTCCTCAGACAAATAAATGTAGGAGAATTGTTCCCAGAATACCCTGGGAGGGTAAGGTCTCCTGTGCAGAGGCCTGTTGGCCCTCCTCCCTCTGGCCATGATTGCCACCCTCTGCGTCTCTGATGCCTCCGATTCTGCAGGTGCAGGACGACGCCCTGAATCAGTGCAGCCCCCATAGTCTCTTGATAATCGAAGTAATGAAGGTCAAATCCAAAAGAACCTGCAAAGTGCTGCTCGGTAGCCAAAACTACTTCACACAGCGTTGACTCTCTGCAGAAGTCTCTCTCTCTCTCAGAATGAGTGGTGCAAAAATGTCTCCCACAAAAAAAGGCAGGAAGAGGACGTCTTTAAATAGCGCTCCCCCAGCCCCTTACATAAGAACATAAGAAATAGGAGCAGGAGTAGGCCAATTGGCCCCTCGAGCCTGCTCCGCCATTCAATAAGATCATGGCTGATCTGATCCTAACCGCCAATCCACTATGACAGGACTATCTCCTGAATCTAACAGCATTAGGCACACGAAAACAGGAGCAGGATCAGGCTACACGGCCCCTGGGCCCGCTCCGCTACCCACAGGGCCATGACCTATCCGAACCTAGACTCATGTCCAAATTCCTGCCCGCTCCCCGTAACCCTTAATTCCCTTTTCTACTAGGAAACTGTCTATTTCTGTTTTAAATTTATGTAATGATGTAGCTTCGACAGCTTTTTGGGGCAGCATATTCCATGGGCCTACCACCCTCTGAGTGAAGTAGTTCCTCCTCATCTCAGTTTTGAAAGAGCAGCCCCTTATTCTAAGACTATGCCCCCTAGTTCTAGTTTCACCCATCATCTGGAACATCCTCCCTGCATCCACCCGATCCAACCCCTTCATAATCTTATATGTTTCAATAAGATCGCCTCTCATTCTTCTGAACTCCAATGAGTAGAGTCCCAATCTACTCAACCTCTCCTCATATGTCCATCCCCTCATCCCCGGGATTAATCGAGTGAACCTTCTTTGTACTGACTCGAGAGCAAGTATGTCCTTTCTTAAGTATGGACACCAAAACTGTATGCAGTATTCCAGGTGCGGTCTCACCAATACCTTGTACAACTGAAGCAATACCTCCCTATTTTTATATTCTATCCCCCTAGCAATGAAAGCCAACATTCCATTGGCCTTCTTAATCACTTGCTGCACCTGCATACTAACCTTTTGAGTTTCGTGCACCAGGACCCCCAGATCCCTTTGTACTTCAGTACTTTCAAGTTTCTTGCCATTAAGATAATAACTTGCTCTACGATTTTTCCTGCCAAAGTGCATAACCTCACACTTTCCAGTATTGTATTCCATCTGCCAAATCTCTGCCCACTTACTTAGCCTGTCTATGTCCCCTTGCAGGTTTTTTATGTCCTCCTCACTCACTACTTTCCCTCCCATCTTAGTATCAACTGCAAACTTTGACGTGTTACACTCGGTCCCCTCCTCCAAATCGTTAATATAGATTGTAAAGAGTTGGGGACCCAGCACTGACCCCTGCGGAACACCACTGGTTACTGATTGCCAGTCTGAATATGAACCATTTATCCCAACTCTCTGCCTTCTGTTAGATAGCCAATCCTCTATCCATGCCAGAATATTACCCCCAATCCCGTGATTTTTTATCTTAAGCAATAATCTTTTGTGTGGCACCTTGTCAAATGCCTTTTGGAACTCTAAATACACTACGTCCACTGGTTCACCTTTATCCACCCTATATGTTACTTCCTCAAAGAACTCCAGCAAATTTGTCAAACGTGACTTCCCCTTCATAAAACCATGCTGACTTTGTCTTATTAAATTATGATTATCCAAATGTCCTGTTACTGTCTCCTTAATAATGGACTCCAAAATTTTACCTACCACAGATGTTAGGCTAACCGGTCTATAGCTTCCAGCCTTCTGTCTACTGCCCTTTTTAAATAAGGGTGTTACATTAGCAGTTTTCCAGTCTGCCGGGACCTTTGCTGAGTCCAGGGAGTTTTGGAAGATTATTACCAATGCATCCACAATCCCTACCGCCACTTCCCTCAAAACCCTGGGATGTAAGCCATCAGGTCCAGGTGATTTATCCGCCTTGAGTCCCATTATTTTACCAAGTACTACTTCCTTAGTGATTTTAATCGTATTTAGCTCCTCCCCCCCTATAGCCCCCTGCTTGTCAAGTGTTGGGATATTCTTGGTGTCCTCTACTGTAAAGACTGATACAAAATATTCATTCAGTGTTTTTGCCATCTCCATATTTCCCACCATTAATTTCCCGGTCTCATCCTCTAAGGGACCAACATTTACTTTAGCCACCCTTTTTCTTTTTATATAACTATAAAAACTCTTACTATCTGTCTTTATATTTTTTGCTAATTTACTTTCATAATGTACCTTCCCTTTCTTAATCAATCTTTTTGTTATTTTTTGCTGTCTTTTAAAGTTTTCCCAATCCTCTATCCTCCCACTAGATTTGGCTACCTTATATGCCCTTGTTTTTAGTCGAATACTATCCTTAATTTCTTTACTTAGCCACGGATGGCTGTCTTTTCTTTTACACCCTTTTTTTTCTCAGTGGAATATACTTTTTTTGGAATTTGTAAAATAACTCCTTAAATGTACACCACTGATCATGTATCGTCTTATCCTTTAACCTATTTTCCCAATCCACTTTACTCAATTCCGCTCTCATACCTTCATAGTCTCCTTTATTCAAGCTTAGCACGCTTGTTTGAGATACAGCCTCCTCACCCTCTAACTGAATATGGAATTCAACCATGTTATGGTCACTCATTCCAAGGGGATCCTTTACTAGGACATTTTTAATTAATCCTGTCTCGTTACACAGGACCAGATCTAAGGTTGCTTGCCCCCTGGTTGGTTCAGTTACATACTGCTCAAGAAACCCATCCCTAATACACTCAATGAACTCATCCTCAAGGCAGCCCTGCCCAATTTGATTCGTCCAATTTATATGATAGTTAAAATCCCCCATAATTATAGATGTTCCCTTATTACAAGCCTCAACTATTTCCTGATTGATACTCCGTCCAACCGAGTTGCGACTGTTCGGAGACCTATATACTACACCCACTAGTGTTTTTTTCCCCTTATCTCCACCCAAACTGTTTCATTATCCTGATCCTTTGACCCAATATCATTTCTCTGTATTACAGTGATTCCTTCCTTTATTAACATAGCCACCCCACCTCCCCTTCCTTCCTGCCTGTCCTTCCTGATTGTTAAATAACCTGGTATGTTTAATTCCCAGGCATTGTCACCCTGCAGCCATGTTTCTGTAATGGCCACAAGATCATACCCATATGTAGCTATTTGTGCCTTTAACTCGTCTATTTTGTTACGAATGCTACGTGCATTCAGATAGAGAACTTTCAAATATGTTTTGTGACACTTAGTTCCTGCTATTGCCCTTTTTATTACTTTACCTTTTACTCCACACCTTCTACCCCTTCCTGACACGCTCTGGTTTTTAATTTCCCCACTGCTACCTAAGTCTATGTTGTCATTTGTATTATTTGCTCTCTGGGAACCTCCCCCCCACTAGTTAGTTTAAAGCCCTCTCTACAGCCCTAGTTATATGATCCGCCAGGACTCTAGTCCCAGCACTGGCCAAGTGAAGCCCATCCCAACGGAACAGCTCCCTCCTGTCCCAGTACTGGTGCCAGTGCCCCAGGAAACAAAACCCATTTCTCCCACACCAGTCTTTGAGCCACGCATTTAACTCTCTTATTTTATTTGTCCTAGCCAAATTCGCTCGTGGCTCAGGTAATAATCCAGAGATTATTACCCTTGTGGTTCTGCTTTTTAATTTGGCCCCTAGCTGCTCAAACTCCCTCAGCAGAACCTCCTTCCTTGTCCTATCTATGTCGTTGGTACCAACATGGACCACGACAACTGGATCCTCCCCCTCCCACTCCAAGTTTCTGTCCAGCCCAGAGGAGATGTCCTTAACCCTGGCACCGGGTAGGCAACACAGCCTACGGGACTCTCGCTCTTGGCTGCAGAGAACTCTATCTATCCCCCTAATAATACTATCCCCTACCACTACAACATTTCTATTTACTCCCCCCTCTTGAATGGCCCCCCTCTCCACGGTGCTGTGGCCAGGTTGCTCATCCTCCCTGCAGCCCCTGCTTCCGTCTCCACAGGGAGTAAGAAGCTCGAACCTGTTGGACAAGAGCAAGGGCTGCGGCTCCTCCAACACTACCTTCTGGATCCCCGTACCTGCCTCACTCGTGGTCACACCGTCCAGTCCCTGACCATGGGCTACATCTGAATTAATTAACTTCATAGGTGTGACCACCTCCTGAAACACAGAGTCCAGGTACTTCTCCCCCTCCCTGATGTGTCGCAGTATCTGAAGCTCAGACTCCAGCTCATCAACACGGAGCTGGAGATCCTGTAGCAGCAGACACTTGTCACAGATGTAATCACCGTTAGCCTCAATGGGGTCTACCGGCTCCCACATCTCGCAACAGTAACACATCATCTGCTCCATTCTATGTAATTAATTATAAAAAAAAATTATTTAATTAGATTAAATCAATCCCTCTAAATTACACCAGTTTAATGGTTAACCAACTGTCTCCCTTACAGTACAGACCCTAGAAAAAAACCGCCGAATTTAAGCTTGTAATAAAAAGAAGAAATACTCACCAACCAATCCAACCAATCACCTACCTGCTTCCTGGTGACGTCACTCTTGGATTATTTTTTACCTCTCTCCTCTGCTGTTGATTTGGTACGCCTCTGGTCGCTGCCGCTGGTTTTTATGCCGGTTATAGCTCCTCCTCCTGACCTCGCTGCTCACTCCTCGGTCCGATGCTGGTCTCGGGCCTCTGGTCGCTGCCGCTGGTTTTTATGCCGGTTATAGCTCCTCCTCCTGACCTCGCTGCTCACTCCTAGGTCCGATGCTGGCCTCGGGCCTCTGGTCGCTGCCGCTGGTTTTTATGCCGGTTATAGCTCCTCCTCCTGACCTCTCTGCTCACTCCTAGGTCCGATGCTGGTCTCGGGCCTCTGGTCGCTGCCGCTGGTTTTTATGCCGGTTATAGCTCCTCCTCCTGACCTCGCTGCTCACTCCTAGGTCCGATGCTGGTCTCGGGCCTCTGGTCGCTGCCGCTGGTTTTTATGCCGGTTATAGCTCCTCCTCCTGACCTCGCTGCTCACTCCTAGGTCCGATGCTGGTCTCCTGACTGGAAAATGTTCCAGTCTCCCTGTCGTTGCTTGCGGCAGGCGGAGAGGAGGGGGGTGCCACTCAATATCCGGTCCGGGGCGCCACTAGGGCGTTGCACGCTCGACTGACGTCACGATCTGCGGGCGCAAGAGATCGGGGCAGTAGAGTTTAGCGCTGCTGCAAAAACTCTGGTCAATTTCGCGAGCGGCGCAAACATCGCTGCGCCCAGGCGCTAGTTGCGTTGTGCCCCATTAGTGCCCTTAGGGCGCTAACTGGAGGCGCTAAGCAACCAAATTTTTCCCCCTATATAAATACAATTTGTTGTTAGAGGACGGTACAGTGGTGTTCCCCAGGACTCGGTACTAGGACCACTGCTTTTCTTGATACAGGAAACTTTGTGCTATCCGGAGGTTGAATGTCCGGCAGCTTCAATCTAACGGCAGAAATCAGCAGCCGTTTTGGTTAGGTTTTTTTTCTTCTCCTAGCATATTTTTCACAGGCAGGCTCTGGAAAGCGTCTTTGTAGCTTAGCAACAGCTTCAGAGACGCTTCCAAGCTACTGGGCTGAGTGTTTACAAGCTGTTGCTGAGCAACAGTGTTTGTGGTCAGATACGGCAGGCTCTGGAAGGTGTCTCTGTATCTTAGCAACAGCTTCAGAGACGCTTCCAAGCTACTGGGCCGAGTGTTGACAAGCTGTTGCTAAGCAACAGTCTTTGTTGTCAGATACGGAGATGAAAAGCTCCTATCTGATAACATTGACGCTGGTCTATCCGGAAGTTTTGAGGCAACGGCAGCAGCTCGGTCCCGTGGGTGCCGGATAGCACAAAGTTTCCTGGTATATTAATAACTTAGACTTGGGTGTACAGGGCACAATTTCAAAATTTGCAGATGAGACAAAACTTGGAAGTATAGTGAACAGTGAGGAGGAGAGTGATAGACTTCAAGAGGACATAGACAGGCTGATGAAATGGGTGGACACGGAGCAGATGAAATGTAACGCAGAAAAGTGCGAAGTGATACATTTTGGTAGGAAGAATGTGAACAGGCAATATAAACTAAAGGGTACAATTCTAAAGGGTGCAGGAACAGAGAGACCTGGGGTATATGTGCACAAATCGTTGAAGGTGGCAGGGCAGGTTGAGAAAGCGTTTAAAAAAGCATACAGGATCCTGGCCTTCATAAATAGAGGCAGAGTACTAAAGTGAGGAAGTTATGATGAATCTTTATAAAACACTGGTTCGGCCTCAACTGGGGTATTGTGTCCAATTCTGGGTAGTGCACTTTAGGAAGGATGTAAAGGCCTTGGAGAGGGTGCAGAAAAGATTTACAAGAATGGTTTCAGGGATGAGGGACTTCAGTTACGTGGATAGACTGGAGAAGCTGGGGTGGTTCTCCTTGGAGCAGAGAAGGTTGAGAGGAGATTGCGAAGTGATACAAGGAGACCAAATTAGTAACAATACTGTGGAGGAGGAATTCCTGGAGTGTTTACGGGATGGTTTCCTGGACCAATATGTCGAGGAACCAACCAGAGATCAGGCCATCTTAGACTGGGTATTATGTAACGAGAAAGGATTAATTAGCAATTTTGTTGTACGAGGCCCCTTGGGTCGGAGCGATCATAATATGATCGAATTCTTCATTAAGATGGAGAATGAAGTAGTTGACTCGGAGACTAGGGTCCTCAATTTAAATAAAGGAAACTACGATGGTCTGAGGAGCGAGTTGGGTAGGATTGATTGCGGAATGGCACTCAAAGGGTTGACGGTGGATAGGCAATGGCAAACATTCAAAGACTGAATGGATGAGCTACAGAATTTGTTCATCCCAGTTTGGCATAAAAATAAAACAAAAAAGGTGACTCAACCATGGCTAACAAGGGAAATTAGGGATAGCATAAGATCCAAGGAGAGGACATATAAATTGGCCAGAAAAAGCAATAATCCTGAGGATTGGGAGCAGTTTAGGATTCAACAAAGGAGGACAAAGGGATTAATTAAGAAAGGGAAAATAGAATATGAGAGTAAGCTTGCAGGGAACATAAAAACTGACTGTAAAAGCTTTTATAGATATGTGAAGAGAAAAAGATTGGTGAAGTCAAGCGTAGGTCCCTTGCAGTCAGAATCAGGGGAATTTATAATGGGAAACAAAGAAATGGCAGACCAACTAAATTCATACTTTGGTTCTGTCTTCACAAAGGAGGACACAAATAACCTCCTGGAGATGCCGGGGAACATAGGGCCTGATGAAAGGGTGGAACTGAAAGAAATCAGTATTTGTAGGGAAATGGTGTTAGGAAAATTGATGGGACTGAAGGCCGATAAATCCCCAGGGCCTGATAATCTACATCCCAGGGTACTTAAGGAAGTGGCCCTAGAGATAGTAGATGCATTGCTGGTCATCTTCCAGAACTCGATAGACTCTGGAACAGTACCCATGGATTGGAGGGTAGCTACTGTTACCCCACTGTTCAAAAAAGGTGGTAGAGAAAAAGCGGGGAATTATAGACCGGTAAGCCTGACATCGGTAGTGGGGGAAAATGCTAGAGTCTATTATAAAAGATGTAATAGCAGAGCACTTGGAAAGCAGTGACAGGATCGGACAAAGTCAACATGGATTTACAAAAGGTAAATCATGCTTGACTAATCTACTGGAATTTTTTGAGGATGTAACTGGTAAAATAGATAAGGGAGAACCAGTGGATGTGGTGTATTTGGACTTTCAGAAGGCTTTTGATAAGGTCCCACATAAGAGATTAACGTGCAAAATTAAGGCACATGGGATTGGGGGCAAGGTATTGACTTGGATAGAGAACTGGTTGGCGGACAGAAAGCAAAGAGTTGGAATAAACGGGTCGTTTTCCGAGTGGCAGGCATTGACTAGTGGGGTACCGCAAGGATCGGTCCTAGGACCCCAGCTGTTCACAATATATATTAATGATCTGGACGAGGGAATTGGATGTAATATCTTCAAATTTGCAGACGACACAAAGTTGGGTGGGAGGGTAAGCTGTGAGGAGGATGTCGTGAAACTCAGTACGATTTGGACAGGTTGGGTGATTGGGCAGAAACATGGCAAATGCACTATAATGTGGATAAATGTGAGGTTATCCACTTTGGTGGCAAAAACAGGAAGGCAGATTATTATTTGAATGGCAATAGATTGGGAGAAGGGGAAGTGCAAAGAGACCTGGGTGTTGTGCACCAGTCGCTGAAGGTAAGCATGCAGGTGCAGCAGGCGGTTAAGAAGGCAAATGGTATGTTGGCCTTCGTAGCAAGAAGATTCGAGTACAGGAACAAGGATGTCTTGCTACAGTTGTACAGGGCCTTGGTGAGACCACACCTTGAGTATTGTGTGCAGTTTTGGTCGCCTTACCTGAGGAAGGACGTTCTTGCCATGGAGGGAGTGCAGCGAAGATTCACCAGGCTGATACCTGGGATGGCAGGAATGACGTATGAGGAGAGATTGTGTCAATTGGGCTTATACTTATTGTGTATGTACCTTTAAGAGAAGAACTGATTCTATACTGCAGTACCGGCAGTGACCACCCCTGTATATAAAGCCATAGCAGGCTTCTGTACGTCAGTCTTAAGTTACCCTCTGTTCAGTAAATACCTGTTATTATTGTTCTCCTGCAGTCCGTGTATTATTTATACTCGGACACTACATTGGCGACGAACAGGTTCAAACTCACCTGCAGTACTGCATCACCTCACGGGGATCTTTCCCTGAGAAGAAGCTTTTGGAGGTCGAAGTCAGAACAACAGGCGTCTACCGCGGGCAACCGCCCAAGGATCCATCGGAGTTCGGAGAGTTGCAGGAGAGGCTGTGGAGAGCTGGGCTTGGCTCCCCAGTCAAGGTGTTCCAGCAAATCGTGCTGATAGGTAGTGCACTGACCCTTCCAGACTGCGGCGGGCTCGAGCTCGATCGAATGGCTCTGCAAAGGGGCCGTGCAGTGTCGTCGGGAGAAAAAGAGAGAGAGAGGGTGGAGCGCACAGGGCGCGGTCGGTGCTCAAGAACCGGGCAGCGTAGCGAAAATAAAACAAGGGGAAGGAAAAGTGAGACGCGCCGAAGCCGCGGGTCGCCGCCATTACCCTGCAGAATGCTAGGAGCAGCGTGGCAGCAAGGGGAAGAAGGAAAAGCACGGGAGGCGCCATTTTATTCCATTGGGGAAGAAGGAAAAGCGCAGGAGGCGCCATTTTAATCCATTGGTGAAGAAGGAAAAGCGCGGGAGGTGCCATTTTAAATCACCCAAGATGCCGAAAAGTGGCAGTATCACTGCTTTCGACAACGAGGTAGAAGACTGGACCACGTATGTGGAAAGAATTGAAGTTTACTGCAAGGCAAATGAGGTGGCCGATGGAAAGAAGGCGTCGGTATTATTAAATTTGATGGGCGCGAGAACGTACAGCCTATTGCGGAATTTAATTACCCCAGCTAAACCAATGGAGAAAAGTTTTGAAGAAATTGTTAATATCTTACAGGAACACCTAAACCCTACACCGCTGCTGATAGCAGAAAGATTCAAGTTCCATAAAAGAAACCAGCACAAAGATGAGAGCAATGCTGACTATCTTATGGAACTACGCAAGTTATCGAAGCACTGCCAGTTCGGAGCAGGACTGGCAGACACCTTACGGGATAAGTTTGTCTGCGGGCTCCAGAATGAAGGAACCCAGAAACGACTACTTTCGGAAAAGGACCTGACGCTAGAACAGGCTTTCAGCGTGGCAGTATCCTACGAAGCAGCAGCACGGGAAGCTGCGGAAATACAACAGAAACCACAAGAATACAGCGCTAACGAAATGGCGTATGGAGCAGAAAAGTGCTATCGCTGCGGCAGAACAACCCATGATCAGAAGGGCTGCTGGTTTAAGGACAAAGTATGCAGGCAATGTGGGAAAATGGGACACATAGCAAGAGTCTGCAGGTCAGGAAAGAAAACCAACGCTACAAGAACTACTAAGGAAAAGTACAAGAAAGTAAAGAAATTCACAGACAGTAGTTTGGAAGATCAGGAGAGTGATAAGGACTCCGGGAGCAGGTGACTAAGTTGTTTAAAGCTACACAACGTGATCGCAAAAGAAGATCACCGAACCATTTGGGTCACCCTCATGATAGCAGGGTCCCCAGTGAAGATGGAATTGGACACAGGATCAGCCCTAACTGTTATGAATCGACGAGACTACGAGCGGCTATTCTCACACATACCCTTAAAGGACACGTCCATTGTATTGAAGACCTACACGGGGCAAAAGGTCTACCCCAGAGGAAAAATAACGGTGCCAGTTAAATATAACAGAAAGGAAACACAGAAACTGTATCTATATATGCTACCAGATGGAGGACCACCATTATTGGGACGTGAATGGATCCGAAAAATACAATTGGATTGGCATTCCATTTAGGCGCTGACTGTGACTAATAAAAAGGATGATGACGTCACACCTGGATGACTGTCAAAGATTCTAACTGACGCGAAAGAGGTGTTCCAACAAGGACTTGGGACTCTAAAAGGAGTAACGGCAACGATAAAAATCGAAGATAACGCAAACCCAAAATTTTTTAAGGCCAGACCGGTACCTTACGCGATCCGCCCAGCCGTTGAAGCAGAGCTGGAGAGTCTGGAGCGTTCGGGTGTGCTGTCCAAGGTGGACTGGAGCGAGTGGGCCACACCCATTGTTCCTGTAATGAAGAAATCATTGAGCAGCACGCCTGGGGAACCGAAGAAGGTTCGCATCTGTGGGGACTTCAAGGTAACTGTGAACCCAGTCCTGCACACAGTACAATATCCACTTCCACGGATAGAAGATATTTTCGCCTCACTATCTGGAGGGAAACGCTTTACAAAGATTGATCTGGCCCAAGCGTATCTACAAATGGAGGTGGAAGAAGCATCTAGGAAATACCTCACGATAAACACTCACAAAGGCCTTTACCAGTACAATCGACTGGTATTCGGGGTAGCATCAGCCCCGGCTATTTGGCAGAGGGCGATGGAACAAGTCCTGCAAGGGATCCCGGGGACCCAGTGTTATTTGGACGACATCCTGGTTACGGGCGAAAATGACAGTGAACACCTTGCCAACCTGGAGCAGGTGCTCACGAGATTACAGGAATATGGGCTACGAGCCAACCGCCCCAAATGCGAGTTCTTCAGGAGACAAATCTCGTATTGTGGCCACATGATTGATGAGGAAGGGTTGCATAAGTCGCCGGACAAGATTGAGGCTGTAGTCAAGGCTCCAGCACCGGAAAATGTATCGCAACTGAGGTCATTCCTCGGGTTGCTGAACTACTACCATAAGTTCTTGCTGAATTTATCTACAATTCTGCACCCACTGAATGCCCTGCTGCAAACTGGAGTAACATGGAAATGGAGTGATGAGTGTAAGCGTGCCTTTCAGAAATGTAAATGCGTAATTACTTCAAAAGGAGTATTGGCCCACTAGAATCCAACACTACCGATTCGGTTAGCATGTGATGCGTCTCCCTATGGCATCGGAGCGGTGCTGTCACACAAATTCCTCGACGGTTCAGAGAGGCCAATAGCCTTTGCGTCGCGCTCGTTAACCTCAGCTGAGCGTAACTACGCCCAGATTGACAGGGAGGCCCTCAGCCTGGTGTGGGGGGTGAAGAAGTTCAGTCACTATCTGCACGGGCAGAAATTCACCCTACTGACTGATCATCAGCCCCTGGTCTCCATTTTTAACCCAAAGAAGGGCGTTCCGGTGATGACGGCGCAACGCTGCAAAGATGGTCACTTTTTCTAGGGGCACATCAGTACAACATAGAGTACAAGGGTACGAAACAGCATAGAAACACTGATGGGCTGTCATGCCTACCATTGCCTACGGTAGAGGAAGCACCTGCAGTGGACCCTGTTGAGATATTCCATGCGACCATAGTCGAATGTCTACCTGTTACAAACTCAAGTATAGAGAAGGAAACCTGAAATGACCCGACACACTCTCGGGTCTATGATTTGACGGTGAAGGGATGGCCAGCACATGGCGACTCACTGTTGCCAGCATTCTCGCCAAGGAGAGAACAGCTGTCAGTGTGCCGGGGGACCTTGATGTGTGGATCCCGAGTGGTAATTCCACCCAAGTTGAGAGACAGAGTGCTCAATGAGCTTCATGAGGGTCATCTGGGAGGGGTAAAAATGAAGAGCCTAGCCAGGGCGTTTGTGTGGTGGCCGGGAATCGATAAAGAAATCGAGGATATGACCAAGAGATGCACAGGATGCCAGAAGGTCCAAAACACTCCACCACAGGCCCCGCTACATCCATGGGAGTGGCCCTCATCTCCATGGCAACGGGTACACATTGATTTTGCTGGTCCATTTATGGACTCAATGTTCCTAATCGCCGTGGACGCCCATTCGAAATGGCCAGAGGTCATCAAAATGTCCTCCACCACCACGGAGAAAATTATTGCAGTCCTACGGACCATCTTCGCCAGGAATGGCTTGCCAGAACAGATTTGCTCCGACAATGAGCCACAGTTTGTGTCAGAGGATTTCCGGAGGTTTCTGAGGAATAATGGGGTGAAGCATTACACATCTGCCCCATATCATCCAGCCACAAATGGATTGGCTGAGAGGTTTGTTCCGACCTTTAAAAAGGCAATAAAGGCAATGCATAATGACGACATACCACAACACAAGGTGGATAATTTCTTGTTTGCTTACCGGAATGCGACACATGCAGTCACCAACCAAGCTCCAGCCATAATGTTCTTCAACCGAAGGCTAAGATGTCTCCTGGATTTGCTCAAACCAAACATAAGACGAGATGTTGAGGATAAGCAATTCCAGCACATAAATGAGAAGCCAACCAGGAGCTTCAAGATAGGGCAACCAGTCTTGGCCCGCGACTACCGAACAGAAAAATGGCAGCCAGGAACGATATGCACACAGCAGGGACCACTAATGTACACAGTGGACGTTGGAGAGAGCATCGTGAGACGCCATGCTGACCAGATTCTAGAGTCACAGGAACAAGCCAAACCCATACCACGAGCAGGTGCACCTGGTAATCAACCCGAAGTACAGATTGCGTCTACCTCAGAAGCAGTGGTATTGGAAGCTGACGAACCAACCAATGACAATGAACCAGAATCAACTCCGCCGCAAGAACAGGATACTCAAGGCGCTATCCAGTCAGGATCAGGAAGCCTCCTCAAAGACTGAACTTATAAATGTTTATTTCAGTTGATGTATATAGTACAGAGAAAATTGTAATTGTAATTAGTTATTATTTAGTTGTTAAATGAATGTTATGTACTGTTTATCTAAAAGGGGAGGAATTGTTGTGTATGTACCTTTTAAGAGAAGAACTGATTCTATACTGCAGTACCGGCAGTGACCACCGCTGTATATAAAGCCATAGCAGGCTTCTGTACGTCAGTCTTAAGTTACCCTCTGTTCAGTAAATACCTGTTATTATTGTTCTCCTGCAGTCCGTGTATTATTTATACTCGGACACTACAATACTCACTGGAGTTTAGAAGATTGAGAGGGGATCTCATCGAAACCTATAAAATTCTGTCAGGCCTGGACAGACTAGATGCAGGAAGGATGTTTCTGATGGCCGGGGAGTCCAGAACCAGGGGTCATAGTCTAAGGATAAGGGGTAAGCCATTTAGGACTGAAATGAGGAGGAATGTCTTCACCCAGAGAGTGGTGAACCTGTGGAATTCTCTGCCACAGAGGGCGGTGGAGGCCAGTTCATTAAATATATTCAAGAAAGAGTTGGATATATTTCTTAAGGCTAAAGGGATCAAGGGATATGGGGAGAAGGCAGGGACAGGATACTGAATTTAGATGATCACCCAGGATCTCATTGAATGGCGGAGCAGGCTCGATGGGCCGAATGGCCTACTCCTGCTCCTATCTTCTATGTTTCTATGTTGATAGAGGTGTTCAAAATCATGAGGGGTCTAGACAGAGTAGATAAAGAGAAACTGTTCCCATTGGCGGAAGGGTTGAGAACCCGAGGACCCATTTAAAGTGATTGGCAGAAGAAACAAAGGCGATATGAGGGAAAACTTTTTTACGTAGCGAGTGGTTATGATCTGGCATGCACTGCCTGAAAGGGTGGTGGAGGCAGATTCTAATGTGGCTTTCATAAGGGAATTGGATAAGTACCTGAAGGAAAAAAATTTGCAGGGCTACGGGGAAAGGGCAGACGAGTGGAACTAGCTGAAGTGCTATTGCAGAGAGCTGGCACGGGCTGAATGGCCTCCTTCTGTGCTGTAACCATTCTATGATTCTATAAATAGTTACAGAAAGGGACAAAGAAAAGTCAAAGGTGAAAATACTCAACTGGGACAGAGCCAATTTCAATGATTTGAGAAGGAATCCAGCACAGTTGGACTGGAAACAAAGATTGGCTAGGAAAACAGTAAATGGGCAATGTGAGGCCTTCAAGGCAGAGGTAGTTGGGGTATAAACCAAGCATATTCCCATAAGGGCGACAAATGGGGCATCCAAAGCTACAGCTCCCTGGGTGACAAAGGAAATAGATGTTAAAATAATACAGAAAAGGAGGTTTATGACAAATGTCTGGTACAGAATACAATCAAAGACCAGGCAGAATATAGAGCGTGCAGGGGGAAATTGAAAAAGGATGAGAGTATGAGAAAAGGTTAGTGGGCAACATAAAAGGGAACCCAAAAATCTTTTATAAACATATAAAAAGTAAAGGGATAGTTAAAGGAATGGTGGGGCTGATTAGGGACAAAAATCGAAGCGTTCTTGTGGAGGAAGAGGCCATGACTGTGGTCATAGAGTTATAACGACACAGAAGGAGTCCATTCGGCCCATCGAGTCCGTGCCGGCTCTCTGTAGAGCAACCCAGTCAGTCCGATTCCCCTGCTCTATTTCTGTAGCCCTGCAAGTTTATTTCCCTCAAGTGCCTATCCAGTCTCCCTTTGAAAACAGAGTGCCTCCGCTTCCACCACTTCCGTCGGCAACGAGTTCCAGGTCCTCACTACTCGCTGCGTAAAAAAGTTTTTCCACACATCCCCCTTGTATCTCTTGCCCAAAAGCTTAAATCTGTGTCCCCTAGTCCTTGTACCATCAACTAGTGGGAACAGCCTTTCCCCGTCTAGCCTATTCAAACACGTCATTCTTGTACACCTCTATCAACTCACCCCGCAACCTCCTTTGCTCTAATGAAAACAAATACAGCTTCTCCAACCTGTCCTTATAGCAAAGATCCCCCATCCACGGTACCATTCTGCCAAACTCCTCTGCACCCTCTCAAGTGCCTAAACATCCATCCTAAAGAGTGGTGACTAGAACTGGACGCAATACTCCAGTTATGGCCTAACCAGCGCATTACAAAGGTTCAGCATAACTTCTCTACTTTTGTACTCAATACCTCTATTTATGAAGCCCAAGATCCCATATGCTTTGCTAACCACTCTCTCAATATGTCCTGCCACCTTCAGGGACCTATGCACATTAACTCCCTGCACACTTTAAAACTGTGCCATTAAGTGTATATTGCCTCTCCCTGTTCCTTCTGCCAAAATGCATCACCTCACACTTCTCTGTATTAAATTCCATCTGCCACTTGTCTGCCCATTCTGCTAGCCTTTCTATGTCCTGTTGCAGTCGATTGCTATCATCCTCACTGTTTGCCACACCCCCAAGTTTGGTGTCATCTGCAAATTTAGAAATTCTACTCTGTATTCCAGCTTATATATATAATCAGTGGTCCCAGCACTGACCCTTGGGGATCACCACTGTCTACCATCCTCCAGTCTGAAAAACAGCCATTTACCACAACTCGCTGTTTTCTGTCCTTAAGCCAATTCCTTATCCAAGCTGCCACTGGCCCACCTATTCCATGAGCCTCAATTTTGTTAACCAGTCTTCTATGTGGTACTTTGTCAAACGCCTTCCAAAAATCCATGTAGACAACATCCATTGCATGCCCTTCATCAATCCTCCCTGTTTCTTCATCAAAAAATTCAATTAGATTAGTCAAACATGACCTGCCTTTTACAAATCCGTGTTGGCTTTCCTTAATTAGCTTAAACCTCTCCAAATGCCCGTTAGTTTTTTCCTTGATTATTGTTTCTAAAACTTCACCCATCACTGATGTTAAACTGAGCAGCCTGTAGTTACTAGGATTGTCCTTAATCCCTTTTTTGAACAATGGTGTCACATTTGCCACTTTTCAATCCTCGGGCACCACCCCCGCATCTAGGGAAGATTGGAAAATGATGGCAAGCCTGTAGTGTATGTACTCTGCAGAAGGAACTATATTCTGCAGCCCCTGTATACTGCAGTACCAGTAGTGACCACCCCTGTATATAAGCCTGTGTAGTAACATTTGCATAGTAGTTCCAGGTTGCCTCCATTCAGTAAAGACCTGTTATAACCAACTCCTGCAGTCCGTGTCTCAATTATACACGGACATAATACTGGCGACGAGCAGATACGAACTTACCTACAGTCTGCACCACCTCATGGGGATCCATCCCTGAAACGAAGTTATCAGAGGTCGAGGCCAGAAGGAAGAAAGAAACAGAAGAAACAGGCGTCGACCGTGGGAATCCGCCTCTGAGTCAGCGGAGTTGAAGATTTGCAGGAGAGGCTGTCGAGAGCGGGGCTTGGTTATCCTGTCAATGGTGCTTCAACTAATCGGGCTGGTGGCAGGTAGTACACTGATCCTTCCTGGGCTGCGGCGGTCTAGAGCTCGAGCGGGTGGCTTTGCAATGGGGCCGAGCAGCGTTGTCGGGAAGAGGAGAGAGAGAGAGGGTGGAGCACACAGGGCGCGGCCGGTGCTACGAAGCCGGGCAGCGTACAGACCCGAGAAGAGGGAGGCAAGTGTCGCGCAGGGTTGTTCCGACGACGGGGAAATAATAAAAATTAAACGCGCAGAAAGCCGCGAGGAGCTGCAGTTTGCCACGGGAACCGCGGAGAGCGGCGTTAGCAGCAGCGCGGGGGGAAGTGCGCGAAGACCATAGGGCGTTGCCATGAAGGCATAAAACGTCAGCAACAGCGGAGAAGACAGAAAGCGCGGGAGGCGCCATCTTAATCCAGCGGGGAAGAAGGCAAAGCGCAGGAGGCGCCATCTTAGATTTCCAAGATGCCGAAGACTGGCAATATCACTGCCTTCGATAATGCAATAGAAGACTGGACCATGTATGTGGAAAGAGTCGAGGTATATTGCGAGGCAAACGAAGTAGCCGATGAGAAAAAGGCATCGGTACTGCTAAACTTAATGGGCGCAAGAACGTACGGCCTATTGCGGGACCCGATTACTCCAGCCAAACCGAAGGCGAAGAGTTTTAACGAAATTGTTGCTATCCTACAGGAACACCTAAATCCTACACCGCTGCTGATAGCAGAAAGATTTAAATTCCACAGGAGAAATCAGCATAAAGATGAGAGCAATGCTGATTACCTTACGGAACTACGCAAGCTATCAAAGCACTGCCAGTTCGGAGCAGGACTGGCAGATACCTTACGGGACAAATTTGTCTGTGGACTCCTGAGTGAAGGAACCCAGAAGAGGTTACTCTCAGAGAAAGAGCTGATGCTAGATAAGGCTTTCAGCGTGGCAGTATCGTACGAAGCAGCAGCAAGGGGAGCTGTGGAAATACAGCAAAAGCCACAGGAATACAGCACCCACGAAATGACACGGGAATTTGCAAAATGTTATCGCTGCGGCAGAACAACCCATGACCAGAAGGACTGCTGGTCCAAGGACAAAATATGCAGGCAATGCGGAAAGATGGGACACATTGCACGAGTTTGCAGGTCTGGGAAGAAGACCAATGACAACAAAAAGGCTACTAAGGAACCGTACAGGAAAGTACAAAAGATGACGGACAGTAGTTCCGAAGACCAGATGAGCGATAGTGAATCCGGGAACAAGAGACTAAGCTGTCTCAAACTTCACAACGTAATCACAAAAGAGGATCACCGAACCATTTGGGTCACCCTCACGATAGCAGGGTCCCAAGTCAAAATGGAATTGGATACAGGATCAGCGCTAACCGTCATGAATCGACGAGACTACGAGCGGCTATTCTCACACATACCCTTGAAAGAGACATCCATTGTCTTGAAGACGTATACGGGGCAAAAAGTATACCCGAGGAAAAATAAGGGTGCCTGTCGAATACAACGGCAAGGAAATACAGAAATTGTATCTGTACATACTGCAAGATGGTGGACCACCGTTATTGGGACGTGAATGGATCAGAAAGATAAGTTTAGACTGGCACTCCATTCAGGCACTGACGGTGGCTGGTAAAAAGGATGACGACGTCACTCCTGGACGATTGTCAACAATCTTAGTTAACGCCAAAGAGGTATTTCAACAAGAACTGGGAACTCTTAAAGGCGTAACCGCCTTGATAAAAATAGAAGAGAATGCAATTCCCAAGTTTTTCAAAGCAAGACCGGTACCATATGCAATTCGCCCAGCCGTCGAGGCAGAGCTGGAGAATCTGGAGAATGCAGGCGTGTTATCTAAGGTAGATTGGAGCGAGTGGGCGACACCCATCGTTCCTGTCATGAAGAAAACGTTAAACAATAAGTCTGAGGAGCCAAGGAAGGTTCGCATCCGTGGGGACTTCAAGGTGACGGTGAACCCAGTCCTTCACACAGTACAATATCCCCTTCCAAGGATAGAAGATATCTTCGCCTCACTATCTGGAGGGAAGCGTTTCACAAAAATTGACCTAGCGCAAGCATATTTGCAGATGGAGGTTGAAGAATCCTCTAGGAAGTATCTCACGATAAACACTCACAAAGGTCTTTACCAGTATAATCGACTGGTATTCGGAGTAGCATCAGCTCCGGCGATATGGCAAAGAGCGATGGAACAAGTCCTGCAAGGGATTCCGGGGACTCAGTGCTACTTGGACGACATCCTAGTGACAGGTGAAGATGACAGTGAACACCTTGCCAACCTAGAGCAGGTGCTCACTAGACTACGTGAACATGGGCTACGGGCCAATCGCCCCAAGTGCGAGTTTTTTAAGAAACAGATATCGTATTGTGGCCACGTGATTGATGAAGAGGGGTTACATAAGTCCCCTGACAAAGTTGAAGCGGTAGTTAAGGCTCCAGCGCCTGAAAATGTGTCGCAACGGAGGTCATTCCTCGGATTGGTGAATTACTACCATAAGTTTTTGCCGAATTTGTCCACAATTCTGCACCCACTGAACGCCCTACTACAAACGGGAGTAGCATGGAAATGGAGCGATGAATGTAAGCGGGCCTTTCAGAAGAGTAAGGACCTAATCACTTCAAGAGAAGTATTGGCTCACTACAACCCATCACTACCGATAAGACTGGCGTGTGATGCGTCTCCCTACGGCATTGGGGCGGTACTGTCACACAAATTCCTTGATGGTTCAGAGATGCCGATATCTTTTGCGTCACGCTCGTTAACTTCAGCCGAGCGTAACTACGCCCAGATTGACAGAGAGGCCCTCTGCCTGGTGTGGGGGGTGAAGAAGTTCAATCACTACCTGCACGGTCAGAAATTTACTCTACTTACTGATCATCAACCTCTTGTCTCCATTTTCAACCCTCAGAAGGGCGTACCGATAATGACAGCACAACGGCTACAGAGGTGTTCCCTTTTCCTAGGGGCACACCAATATGACATCGAGTACAAAGGAACTAAACAGCATGGGAATGCTGATGGATTGTCGCGCCTACCGTTGCCGACGGTGGAAGAAGAACTTGCAGTGGATCCAGTGGAGATATTCCACTCGACCATAGTCGAATGTCTCCCTGTGACGAATGGAAACGTAGAAAAGGAAACACGAAATGACCCGACACTCTCCTGGGTCTATGATTTAACGGTGAAGGGATGGCCAGCACATGGCGAACCACTGCTGCCAGCATTCTCGCCGAGAAGAGAGCAGCTGTCAGTGTGCAGAGGAACCTTGATGTGTGGATCCAGAGTAGTAATTCCACCCAAATTGAAGGATAGAGTGCTCAATGAGCTTCATGAGGGTCATCTGGGAGGGGTAAAAATGAAGAACTTAGCCAGAGCATTTGTGTGGTGGCCGGGAATCGATAGAGAAATCGAAGAGATGACCAAGAGCTGTACAGGATGCCAGAAGGTCCAAAACGCCCCACCACAAGCCCCTCTACATCCATGGGAGTGGCCCTCATCTCCATGGCAAAGGGTGCACATTGATTTTGCTGGTCCATTTATGGACTCGATGTTTTTAATTGCGGTGGATGCACATTCAAAGTGGCCAGAGGTAATAAAAATGTCCTCAACCACCACAGAAAAAACTATCACAGTCTTACGAACCATATTCGCCAGGAATGGGCTGCCTGAACAGATTTGCTCCGACAATGGACCACAGTTTGTGTCTGAAGAGTTCCGGAGGTTCTTAAAGAACAATGGTGTTAAGCATTACACATCCGCCCCATATCATCCAGCCACTAATGGATTGGCCGAGAGGTTCGTTCAAACATTCAAGAAGGCTATCAAGGCAATGTGTAATGAAGATATACCCCTACAGCACAAGGTGGATAACTTCTTGTTTGCCTACCGGAATGCGACACATGCGGTTACCAACCAAACTCCAGCCATGATGTTCTTCAATCGAAGACTACGATGCCGCTTGGATTTGGTCAAGCCAAACATCAGAAGAGATGTGGAGAACAGGCAGTTTCAGAATATGAATGAAAGGCCGACCAGGAGTTTTAAGATAGGTCAACCAGTTTTGGCCCAGGACTACCGCACAGAGAAATGGCAGCCAGGAACGATCTGTACACGGCAAGGACCTCTAATGAATACCGTGGACGTTGGAGAGAGCATTGTAAGACGCCATGCTGACCAGATTCTAGAGTCACTGGGAAACGTCAACTCCACACCACGCTCTGATACACCTGGCGATGAAACCGAAGTACCAATGACATCTACCTCAGAATCGGTGATATTGGAAGCAGACGAACCAAACAACGACATTGATCCCGACTCAACTTTGCCAGAAGAACCTGATACCCCAAAGAGGCGTTATCCAGACAGAATCAGGAAGCCTCCTCAAAGACTGAACTTATAATTGCTTAACTTCAACTAATGTATCTAGCAACTGTAATTGTAAATATGTTATTTCATTGTTAATCGAATGTTATGTACTGTTTAGCTAAAAGGGGAGGAATTGTAGTGTATGTACTTTGCAGAAGGAACTATATTCTGCAGCCCCTGTATACTGCAGTACCAGTAGTGACCACCCCTGTATATAAGCCTGTGTAGTAACATTTGCATAGTAGTTCCAGGTTGCCTCCATTCAGTAAAGACCTGTTATAACCAACTCCTGCAGTCCGTGTCTCAATTATACACGGACATAATAAAGCCCTTCCACTATCTCCTCCCCCAATTCCCATAGCAACCTGGGATGCAAGCCATTTGGACCAGGCAACTTATCCACTCTAAGCATACCCAGCCTTTCTAGTACATCCTGTCTATCAATTTTCACCCCTTCCATTGCTTCTACCTTTTCCACTTCTACCGCTATTTTGTCAGCATCCACCTCCTTAGTAAACACTGATACAAAGTCCTCAGAGTATTCTAGCCTTGCCCTGCGCCTCTAAGCATATATCTCCTTCTTTGTCCCTAATAGGCCCCATCCCACCTCTTACTACCCGCTTACTGTTTACATGCCAGTAGAAGATTTTTGGGTTCCCTTTTATGTTAACCACCATTCTACTCTCATATTCTCTCTTTGCCAATCTTATTTTCATCTTCATGTCCCCTCTCAACTTATTGTATTTGGTCTGGTTCTCCCTTGAAGAATTCACCTGACATTCAACATACACTTCTTTTGTTTCATCATCTCCTCTTTCTCCCTCGTCATCCAAGTAGCCCTTGCTTTGGTTCCCTTACCCTTCCCTCTTGTTGGAATGTACCTAGCCTGTACTTGGAACATCTCCTCCTTAAAGATCACCCATTGTTCCGTTACAGTTTTTCCTGTCAGTCTTTGGTTCCATTTTAACCCTAGCTAGATCCTTTTGCATCCCATTGAAGTTAGCCCTATTCCAGTTTAGAAGTTCCACTCTAGATTGTTCGTTGCTCCTATCCATTGCCAATCTCAATCTTATGATATGATGATCACTCGTACCCAAGTGTTCTCCCACAGACACTTGATCGACCTGGTCCACCTCATTCCCCAGCACCAGATCCAGCAATGCCTCCTTCCTAGTTGGGCCAAGAACATACTGATCAAGGAAATTCTCCTGAATGCATTTCAGAAATTCCTCCCCCTCCTTTCCCCTTACCCTAGCATATTTGGGTAATTAAAGTCCCCCAATATTACCACCCTATAGCTCTTGCATATCTCTGCAGTTTCCCTGCAGATTTGCTCCTCTACCTCCCTCTCACTATTTGGAGGCCTGTCGAATATCCCCAATAGTATGATCATACCCGTTTTGCTCCTCAACTCTAACTAAATGGATTCTGTCCTTGCCCCCTCAAGAACATCCTCCTTTTCCAACACTACAATGTCTTCCTTAATCAGCACTGCCACCCCACCTTTTTTTCCTTCCCTATCTTTTCTGAACACCTTGTACCCTTGAATATTACGTGCCCAGTCCTCACCATTTTTAAGCCACGTTTCCGTTACTGCCACAACATCATATTGCCATGTGGCTAATTGTGCTGTAGGTCACCAACGTTATTCACCACACTTTTTGTGCGTTTACGTACATGCATTCTAAACCCATTTTTGAATTTTTTGTAGTCTTTCTTAGTCTATTATCTAATATGGTACTACTTCCACCTCTAGTACTACTTTCTTCTCTAGTACTATCCAACACACAGAGGGCTAGATTTTCAGTTGCTTGCGCCAGCAGTTAGCGCCTTAAGAGAAGTGATTTTCGGGCGCTATGCATGTAGCGCCCGGGCGCAGCGCAGTTTGCGCCCCGCCCCAAATTAAGTTGCCCGTTAGCGCCGGCACAAAGTTTAGCGGCCGCCTGGATGCGCGCGCAGAAAATGACGTCACATCTTCGTGCAACGCCCTTTGGCCGCCCCGAAACCAAACTTCAGTCGGACCGCCCCATTGTGCGGCTGGCGTCCAGAGCGTTTCTAAAATGGAACGCAACACACCCTGGGGAGCGCAAATTAAAGGGCACTCCTTCTGCACTATAAAAGGCAGTCTGCATATGTTGTGTGGAAGGCTCCAGTGAATGGTGTATTTATGTTTTCCTCCTCCTCCTCCACCTCCACCTCCACCTCCTCCGTCTCTTCCTCCCTGCTGCTGTTTTCCCCCCCAGACTCTGCCTTTGAAAAAAACACATGCACCCTTCCCCTTTAAGAGCTCACTGGCACCAGAGTGTCTGCCGTGCGCTGCGCCCGAGCTCGGGTGTTGCGGTCTGCACCGCCGGCTTAGCGCCTAAAGATAGTAGTGGAACGCCTCTTTTAGCGCTCCACCAACCTCTTAGGGCGAAGCCACTGAATTTCCGGCAACGGGGCGCTACTTTGGGGCGGGCGCTAACCCAAAACTGTCTATACTGAAAATCTAGCCCACACTCTTTTATGCACTTTATTCCTCTTTTCTACTCCTATGTGCTGGTGCCCATCCCCCTGCCAAGCTAGTTTAAACTCTCCCCAACAGCACTAACAAACCTCCCCGCGATAATATTGGTCCTGGCTCTGTTGAGGTGTAACCTGTCTTGCATGTACAGGTCCCACCTTCCCCAAATATGGTCCCAATGCCTCAGGAATCTAAAGTCCTCCCTCCTGCACCATCTCTCCAGCCACGCATTCATCTGTTCTATCCCCCTATTCCTGTACTCACCAGCAGCACCAGGAGTAATCCGGAGAAAATATCAACGGGATTAGACAAAGTCAACATGGATTTATGAAAGGGAAATCGTGTTTGACAAACCTACTGGAGTTTTTTGAGGATGTAACTGGTAGAATAGATAAGGGAAAACCAGTGGATGTAGTGTATTTGGATTTTCAGAAGGCCTTTGATAAAGTCCCACATAAGAGGTTAGTGTGCAAAATTAAAGCATGGAATTGGGGGTAATATACTGGCATGGATTGAAAATTGGTTAACAGACAGGAAATAGAGTCTTTTTTGGGGTGGCAGGCGGTGACTAGTGGGGTACCGCAGGGATCAGTGCTTGGGCCCCAGCTATTCACAATATATATCAATGATTTGGATGAGGGAACCAAATGTAATATTTCCAAGTTTGCTGACGACATGGAACTAGATGGGATTGAGAGTTGTGAGGAGGAAGCAAAGAGGCTTCAAGGCAATTTAGATAAGTTCAGTGAGTGGGCAAATACATGGCAGATGCAGTATAACGTGGATAAATGTGAAGTTATCCACTTCGGTGGGAAAAACAGAAAAGTAGAGTATTATTTAAGTGGTGCTAGATTGGGAAATGCTGATGTATAAAGGGACCTGGGTGTCCTTGAACACCAGTCACTGAAAGAAAACATGCAGGTGCAGCAAGCAGTTAGGAAGGCAAATGGTATGTTGGCCTTCATTGCAAGAGGATTTGAGTACAGGAGCAAGGATGTCTTACTACAGTTATACAGGGCCTTGGTGAGACCACACCTGGAGTACTGTGTGCAGTTTTGGTCTCCTTACCTAAGAAAGGATATACTTGCCATAGAGGGAGTGCAGCGAAGGTTCACCAGACTGATTCCTGGGATGGCAGGACTGTCGTATGTGGAGAGATTGGGTCGACTAGGCCTGTATTCGCTAGAGTTTAGAAGAATGAGAGGGGATCTCATTGAAATGTATAAAATTCTGACAAGGCTAGACAGACTGGATGCAGGGAGGATGTTTCCCCTGGCTGGGGGTTCTAGAATGAGGGGTCACAGTCTCAGGATACGGGGTAGGGCTCTGACTGCTCTCCCCAGAGGAGCCGTCACCCCCAATGTTTCCAGAACTGTGAACCAGCTAGCGAGCGAGATGCACTCTGGGGATTCCTGCCCTACCTTCCTGGTCCTCCTTCTCTGTCTGGCGGTCACCCATTCCCTTTCTGCCTGCACATTGAGGCTGCAGGGTGACCACTTCTAGAAACGTGCTTTCCAAGTATTTCTCAGCCACGCGGAAGCACTGTAGTGACTACAGCTGCCGCTCAAGCTCAGAAACCCGGAGCTCGAGTTGCTGCAGTTGGCGACTCTTCCTGCACATGCGGTCGTCCAGGCCGCAACAAGCATCCAGGATATCCCACATGGCACAGGATGTGCAAATCACGGGACTGAGCTGCCCTGCCATGCCTCTATTTACCAGACTTAAAGTACTCTGCCGCGCTGGCTCTCAACTCGCGCTCTTTTTAAAGTACTCTGCCGCTCTGGCTCTCCGCTCCCACGCTGTTGAAAGTGCTCCGCCGCTCTGGCTCTCCGCTCCCGCGCTGATTAAAGTGCTCTGCCGCTCTGGCTCTCCGCTCCCGCGCTGATTAAAGTGCTCTGCCGCTCTGGCTCTCCGCTCCCGCGCTGATTAAAGTGCTCTGCCGCTCTGGCTCTCCGCTCCCGCGCTGTTGAAAGTGCTCTGCCGCTCTGGCTCTCCGCTCCCGCGCTGTTGAAAGTGCTCCGCCGCTCTGGCTCTCCGCTCCCGCGCTGATTAAAGTGCTCCGCCGCTCTGGCTCTCCGCTCCCGCGCTGATTAAAGTGCTCCGCCGCTCTGGCTCTCCGCTCCCGCGCTGATTAAAGTGCTCTGCCGCTCTGGCTCTCCGCTCCCGCGCTGTTGAAAGTGCTCTGCCGCTCTGGCTCTCCGCTCCCGCGCTGATTAAAGTGCTCTGCCGCTCTGGCTCTCCGCTCCCGCGCTGTTGAAAGTGCTCCGCCGCTCTGGCTCTCCGCTCCCGCGCTGATTAAAGTGCTCCGCCGCTCTGGCTCTCTGCTCCCGCGCTGTTGAAAGTGCTCCGCCGCTCTGGCTCTCCGCTCCCGCGCTGTTGAAAGTGCTCCGCCGCTCTGGCTCTCCGCTCCCGCGCTGTTGAAAGTGCTCCGCCGCTCTGGCTCTCCGCTCCCGCGCTGTTGAAAGTGCTCCGCCGCTCTGGCTCTCCGCTCCCGCGCTGTTGAAAGTGCTCCGCCGCTCTGGCTCTCCGCTCCCGCGCTGATTAAAGTGCTCCGCCGCTCTGGCTCTCTGCTCCCGCGCTGTTGAAAGTGCTCCGCCGCTCTGGCTCTCCGCTCCCGCGCTGTTGAAAGTGCTCCGCCGCTTTGGCTCTCCGCTCCCGCGCTGTTGAAAGTGCTCCGCCGCTCTGGCTCTCCGCTCCCGCGCTGTTGAAAGTGCTCCGCCGCTCTGGCTCTCCGCTCCCGCGCTGTTGAAAGTGCTCCGCCGCTCTGGCTCTCCGCTCCCGCGCTGTTGAAAGTGCTCCGCCGCTCTGGCTCTCCGTTCCCGCACTGATGAAAGTGCTCCGCCGCTCTGGCTCTCCGTTCCCGCACTGATGAAAGTGCTCCGCCGCTCTGGCTCTCCGCTCCCGCACTGATTAAAGTGCTCCGCCACTCTGGCTCTCCGCTCCCGCACTGATTAAAGTACTCTGGCTCTCAGCTCCCGCTCTTTTTATACGCTGCCGCTCTGGCTCTCCGCTCCTGCTGTTTAAAGTACTCTGCCGCTCTGTCTGTCAGCTCCCGCTCTGTTTAAAATTCTCTGCCGCTCTGGCTCTCCGCTCCCGCGCTGTTTAAAGTACATAAGAAATAGTAGCAGGAGTAGGCCATTTGTCCCCTCGAGCCTGCTCCGCCATTCGATAAGCTCATGGCTGATCTGGTCTTGGCCTCAACTCCATTTCCCTGCCCGCTCCCCATAACCCTTGACTCCCTTATTGTTCAAAAATCTGTCTATCTCCACCTTAAATATATTCAATGACCCAGCCTCCACAGCTCTCTGGGGTAGAGCATTCCAAAGATTCACAACCCTCTGAGAGAAGAAATTCCTCCTCATTTCCGATTTAAATGGGCGACCCCTTATTCTGAAACTATGCCCCCAGTTCTAGATTCCCCCACGAGGGGAAGCATCCTCTTGTAGAAGTGCCTTACTTCTTAGCTCTGGGTAATGACTCAATACACACTTGGATTCGTCAGACGGACAGGCCTTTTATTTAACTTCTCTTGCAAGGGGAATCAGTACCTCCACTCAAGGGGTGAGGCTACTATTCCAATGATACAGTGTAAACGTTCTATATTTATACAGTGTAACAAACAAGTTTGATTGAAATCCCTTTGTTCCTCTATCGGGATACATTTTAGATTAATCATCAGGTAGAAATAACATATTGACAGAAGGATCCTGGACACATAAGTCAACCGTTAATCTATAACAGGGCATGAATCGTGTAACCGGAGGTCCTCTTTAATCATATATAAGGGAGGCAAGCTTTGCTTTCGGTCACAAGTTATCAGGTCATTGGTACATCAAAGAAACTCATTATTCCACTTCTACATTCTCATTAGGTGGGTAGACATCTGTTCCTGGCTGCAGTCCGAGTACTTACAATAGCTCTAGTTACACATCGACACTTGCCCAGTGTCAAGTCTGAAAACTTTTACCCAGCAAGCACTTGAAATTAACCCCTTATATCATGTAGATTTCCTCATTCCCCCCTTTTGTCCTTTCTAAGGACAATCTATTTCGCTAAGTTTAAGAAACTCTACATCAAAGGTCTCACCCTTAATATCCTCATATTCAGACATCATTGGTACTGGAGGAGTTGACGTTAATAAGGAAAGGACTTTTGTACACAATTTTAAACAACCAATCAATAAACTAATTAAAATTATTATCATCACAATTGCGATTAAGGTTTCCAAAATTTGCTTTCCTAGTGCTCCTCCCCATCCTGAAATCCAATCCCACATGGACCATGGTTCAGGTTGACGTAGTTTCTCTACAGCCTCCTTTATGTGGTTTACCAGGTTGGTGATATTTTCTGAGCTATCTGGGATATAGGTGCAACATTCGGTTTTTATGATTGCACATGTGCCCCCTTCTTTTGCCAACAAATAGTCCAGAGCCATGCGGTTTTGTAAGGCAACAGTGCGCAAAGCCACCATTTCTGCGTTTACATCACTAAGAGCATCTGCAGTATCATTGGCTATTTGTTCCAACACTGCTGCCATGTTTATAGATTCTCTTGTTAACTTCCCTGTTCCATACCAGGGAAATGCTATAGCAAAGAACCTTTCAATTTCTGTAATGGCTCGTTTTGCTCGTGTCCCAGGGTGGCTATCCAAAGATAAAATGTGATGTATATAAGGCACTACATATCCCAAATAACATGACCCAGTCCAATTTTGTGGTAACCAGGGGTATGCACTAATAGACTCTCTGGATTCCTTCGATTATCATATTGGGGATGAAACCACCCTTCAAATTTTATAAGGTTGTATCCTGCATCTTTCTATTCATTTTCCAACTGATCTGGGTTTAAACTATTTTGGGTCTGAAATGTACTGGCTGCCTCCTTATTCCAGGTGGTATTAGACTGTAATAACCACCCTACCATCTCTTTTATTTCGAAGGGAATGGGCCTTAGAGGTATTCCACCCTCTGCATGCACAGGGATGTGGCTGCATATCCAGCATTTGGCAAGGTTCTGTCTTTTAGCGTACAGATAACTTGATGATAGTTATGAAAAGGATTATCACAAAACATTGACTTAGCTGTCAGGGCCAGTCCTCCCCTTGAATTACCATTGCAGATAACCCCTCCGTTCGCAGTTTTGTCACTTGGTAATACAGTATCACGGCATGTGACCCATAGCTTATCAAGCTTCTGTCCACTATCTTCTTCTACTATCTTATTCTGCCTAATCCTAAGACTCAGGGGTTGATACGGGGGTACCTGCATAGTGTGATCCTGAAGCTGAACCTTCATAGTCTCGTTATAGCATATAATATAAAAGAGATTTTTGGTTAAAAATACACATTCTTCTATACATGGTTTGCCTTTCAGAGGGTCTGGGTAAATCCATATGGCAGTTTCAATTATCGTTAACAAAAGGAACAATCTCATCAGAGTCCAAATCCAGTTCATCTTGGTAGTGTATTGTCTTCAACTGATGCCTTCTTACAATGGGACGCGTGTATCCATGTTGGTCGCTCCTTTACTTTTACAGCGGTGTTTGTGGTCAGGAGTACTTGGAAGGGTCCCTCAAATCTGGGTTGAAGGCCATTCTTTCGTTTGAAGATTTTTATGTAAACGTTATCTCCTGGCTCGAAAGTATGGCACTTTCCTTCAGCGGGATCGACCTGGGCTTCCTTCACCTGTTGATGGAAACTAGAAATGCATTTGGTTAGTGCAATGCAATAACTCAACATATCTTCCTCCATTTTATGAATGTCCATTTGTTTAGCTGTTAAAGGTGCCGAAAAAGGCAATCTTTGTGGTCTTCCCATGACGATCTCGTGAGGCGACAATCCTGTAATTCTGTTGGTAGCAGACCGCATTGTCATTAAAGCTATGGGTAACAAATCAACCCATTTAAGTCCAGTTTCTTTACACAGTTTTGCAAGCTTGTTTTTCAGCATCCCGTTATATCTTTCCACTAGTCCAGCCGACTGTGGATGATAACTACAATGAAGGTGCTGGTTAATCTGTAAAGCTTTGCATAGTTCCTTAATCACTGTTCCCGTAAAATGGGACCCATTGTCACTTGACAGTTTTGCTGGTATCCCAAAGCGAGGTACAATGTCCTTCAATAAACATTTAGCAACAGTAGTAGCGTCATTCTTTCTACAAGGAAACGCTTCAATCCATCTTGAAAACATATCAATAATAACTAATATATATTTAAAGCTCATACATACAGGTAATTCAATAAAATCCATTTGTAAGTGTACAAAAGGGCCCATGGGGTTTGGGTGGGATGCGGGCTGTACCTTCTTTATTTTCCCTGCATTTATGGTCTGGCAGATAGTACAATTTTCACATATTTGTTTTGCCAACTTTGAGATTCCTGGTGCATACCAGGTCTTGAGGATATAGTCCGCCATCCCCCTTTTGCCCGCATGGGTGAATTTATGAACACATCGGGCAATTGGTGATAGTAATGATTTGGGTGCCACCATGCGGCCGTCATGATGAACCCATAAGCCGTCAGTGTTTTTTAAAACAATGATTAACAACCCATTCCTTTACTTCATCAGAACTGGCCCTATCTTGATGGGTCAGCACATCATCTAAGGACGGGGGCTGCGGTATCTCTGGCTTTTCCCTAACAGGGAAGGCTGAAACTTGTCGTTCAGTACTTGATATAGCTACTGACTTAGCAGCGCTATCTGCAGCAGCGTTTCCAAGCGCAACCTTGTCCAAATGCCCCATGTGCGCTTGGCACTTAATAATTGCAATCTGTTTACGTCTCTGAATAGCTAGTAAAAGATTTTGCACTTCTTGTGCATTTTTAATCTGGGTTCCCGAGGAAGTCAGGTAACCGCGAATTTTCCAAATTTGTCATGCTCATGTCTGGTTATTTCTGAATAGTTCAATATCCATTGTCTACAATAGCCAGTCATTCCTAGAAAATGCTTCATTTCTCTTTTAGTTTTTGGCAACGATGTGTTGCAAACGACCTTTATTCTATCCGGCGTTAACTCCCTGTTTTAACAATGATTCCATCACTGGCTCAATTCCTTTTTCTGCTTTCTCTGACAATGGATACTGTGACCTTTTGGGTAATGGTGCAGCTGGATTAATTGTAACTTTATAGGGCTGTGCAGTCTAATAGTTAGGAGGTATTTTAAATTTAAAAACGGCTGATAATCTTGTCCTGTTTTGTCATAGCAGGCCGTGCAGTGCAATTTTGAATGCCATTTCCCTAGTTTCAGGGATTCCTGGTGTTGTTTTATGGAGCTTGTAACGAATCCCCACGCTCCTAACAGACTGACAAGTTTGGGACTCAAACTTGGGTCGGCAATTTCCCATGCGTAAAGAACAGGGTGTTTTATTTCTGTTACTGGGTACGCATATGCCTTATCTACTTGGATTTCTACCGTTACTCCTGATGGGGAGCAAATAATTGTAGCATTAATTTTGCACAGCAAGTCTCTTCCACATAAATTCATAGAGACATCTCCTGATAACAGAAAGGAGTGTTCTTCCTCAAATTCTTCTACTTTTACTGTGAGGGGAGTCGATTGATTCAAGCGTTGTAGTATTCCAGCCAATCCAGCTATCGGGGTCTTTTTCCCATTAATAGGCATTCCTTCAGAATATCCTTTCCCTAACACTGAAAAGGTTGCTCCTGTATCTACTAAAATGACATAGGTCTCCCAGCTATTTGCATTTTAATTTCAGGTTCGCTGCATGAATTTAAAGAAACAACGGGCATTTGGTGGTCTGTGGCGCTTGGGGCTGCTGGTGTCAGTCAGTAATTCTGATCTCTATTTCTCCTAAATCCCTGTCCGTTTGTAGGGTAACCTCCTGACTGGTCCGAAAAAGGGTTATGGACAGTGAAATTAGGACCTTTATTCTCTAACGGAGGTCCATTATTGGAGGTTTTGTTCTGACGATTTTTCACAGGGCATTGGTTTGCCCAATGTCCGGGTTGTCCGCAATTGTAACAATTACCAGATCGTCCATACCCTCTTACTCTACCACGTCTTCCTCTATATTCCCCTCTATTCATCCTTCTATAGTTACCTTGTTATCCTACCATAATAGAGGAGAAAGGTGTTTCTTCGGGGTAATTTTTTTTTCTGACTCAACAAACATAGAGGCAGTCTTTTTATCTGGCTGTTCTCTATTTCTCTCTCGTCCGTTAAACATTTCTCGAGGCAAGTAATTCTTTCTATGTTAAATGACTATCTGAGGGAAAGGGTCTAGTCTGATTTACAGTCCATTTGGACCAATTTGGTAGGTGATCAATGGATGATTGACCAGTTCTTTAACATAAAGGCTGCTGGCGTGCCTTTCTCGGGTGGCTTACTGGCGCTAGCACTCATTTTAGCAGTTTAAATGGTTCACTTAAAACAATCTAAACTCCCGTGACAATCCATGATCTGCGTTGTACGCCCCTACAGATCAGATTAATAAACTATACATACATATAAAACTCGAGGGTTCTCAACCCTCGTGGAAGGTATTTCTAACTGGGGAAAATACTGAATCCACAATAGCTTAGTGGATCATGTAAAAGACATCACTATTTTCTCAACCATACATTCCGCCGCGGGACTCACTTCCCCGGCTTGGGTCTTTTCCAACCCCTTCTGCAGTTTTTTTTTTCAGCTTAAATATTTTAGTTAAAACATACAACAATTCCGTAACACTCTATGATCTGCGTGGGACGCCCCTACAGATCAGACATGACTAAACATTAATACATATAACAATAAACAATAAACAATACACTTGTTAAACAACAACCAAAGTGTTACTAAATCCCCAACCTATGCAGCCTTACTGGACAAAGCTGCAAAGTTGATTGATAATAACAAGTAGTTAAATACTCACTCTCATAAACATTAAACATTGACACTGTGTTTCAGACAACCGCCCACTCTTCTCTCTTTTTTTTACCCTATTCCCTTTAGCCAAATCTTTAGCAAAAAGGGCCTTCAATTTGTCCCAGCTAACTTCAAGCTCTTCTCTCCTTCTACCCTACTCCCTTTAGCCAAATCTTTAGCAAAAAGGGCCTTCAATTTGTCCCAGCTAACTTCAAGCTGGAACCTTGCTAGTTCAATTTCCAGTAAATCGCTAGCTCCTTAGTTAATCAAATTCCTGACTTAACCTTCTCTCTCAGCAAGCTGGAACCTTGCTAGTTCAATTTCCAATAAATCGCTAGCTCCTTAGTTAATCAAATTCCTGACTTAACCTTCTCTCTCTGGTACCTTTATTTCAGCGCTTCCTACAGTCCTTTTCTGCACGATCCTGTTCGCGGGGCGTCAGCGCCTCATGGCTGGTCCTCTGTTCCGTTTCTGAAAGGGAAGCAGTCACAACGGCAGTTTAACCCCCGAACCTTGTGAGTCAATTACCCGATGGCAGTGCTGTCCAATGGAATAAACAGACTGTGCGCAGCTATGCTTATGGCAGGGAAAGTCCCAAAAATGTGGCAAAACACCACCTTCGGCCGATGGGATTTTCCCAACCGAGCAACGTACTCGGCGTCTGTTAACTCACCAATTGGTACAGCAAGCCATCTCGGTGGAACCTCCAAATTGTAGAAGTGCCTTACTTCTTAGCTCTGGGTAATGACTCAATACACACTTGGATTCGTCAGACGGACAGGCCTTTTATTTAACTTCTCTTGCAAGGGGAATCAGTACCTCCACTCAAGGGGTGAGGCTACTATTCCAATGATACAGTGTAAACGTTCTATATTTATACAGTGTAACAAACAAGTTTGATTGAAATCCCTTTGTTCCTCTATCGGGATACATTTTAGATTAATCATCAGGTAGAAATAACATATTGACAGAAGGATCCTGGACACATAAGTCAACCGTTAATCTATAACAGGGCATGAATCGTGTAACCGGAGGTCCTCTTTAATCATATATAAGGGAGGCAAGCTTTGCTTTCGGTCACAAGTTATCAGGTCATTGGTACATCAAAGAAACTCATTATTCCACTTCTACATTCTCATTAGGTGGGTAGACATCTGTTCCTGGCTGCAGTCCGAGTACTTACAATAGCTCTAGTTACACATCGACACTTGCCCAGTGTCAAGTCTGAAAACTTTTACCCAGCAAGCACTTGAAATTAACCCCTTATATCATGTAGATTTCCTCACTCTCTACATCTACCTTGTCAAGCCCCCTCAGTTTCTTAATATGTTTCAATGAGATCACCTCTCATTCTTCTAAACTCGAATGAGTATAGACCCAACCTGCTCAACCTTTTTTCATAAGACAACCCCTTCATCTCAGGAATTAACCTCGTGAACCTTCTCTGAACTGTCTCCAATGCAAGTATATCCCTCCTTAAATAAGGAGATAGCAGAAGCTCTGACCTCAATCTTTCAATCCTCCTTGGATATGGGAATGGTGCCAGAGCATTGCAAATGTTACACCCCATTCAAAAAAGAGAGGGATAAACCTGGTAACTGCAGGCCGATCAGTCTAACGTCAGTGGTGGGAAAGCTACTGGAGACCATTGTCAAGGACAAAATTAATTCTCACTTGGAGAAACATGGGTTAATAAGGGACAGCCAGCACGGATTTGATAAAGGCAAAACGTGTCTGACTAACCTGATTGAAACAAAAACAGAAAATGCTGGAAATACTCAGCAGGTTAGGCAGCATCTGTGGAGAGAGAAACAGAGTTAACATTTCAAGTCGATGACCTTTCAACAGAACTGATGAAGTAACAGAGGGCATTGATGAAGGTAGAGCAGTAGATATTATAGATATGGACTTTCAAAAGGCATTTGATAAAGTACCACATAACAGATTTATTCAGAAAATAGAAGCACATGGAATCAAGGGGACGGTGGTAACTTGGGGACATAATTGGCTAAGGGATAGTGCAGTGTATGTACCTTTAAGGGGAGAACTACTTTTTACAGCTCCTGTATACTGTAGTACCGGCAGTGACCACACCTGTATATAAACCCTGAGTAGGGATCTGTACTGTTAGTTTTAGAGTAACCCTCATCCAGTAAACACCTGTTGATTGTTCCTCTGCAGTCTCTGTCTATTTCTTGAAGGACACCATACATCAAGATTCACGGATTTAACAGATAGTAGTCCGATTAGTGGTGAATGGATGATGAATAATCTAAATGGTACTATTTTGAGGACAGAGAGCAACATTCCCTCTAAGCTGCGCAGCCCGGGACCAGCTTTTTCAATGTTAAATTTCGCACATGCGTGAAACTTTGAATAGGCCACGCAGCCCCTTAAAGGGGCCGTCCACCCAAAAAAAATTAGGGGGAACATTGACAGAGAAATCTAAGGGTGCATATTAACAAATCTTTGAAGGTGTCAGGGCAAGTTGATAAGAACACCTATGGGATACTTGGCTTTGTAAATAGGGGCATTGAATACAAAATCAAGGACATGATGCAAAACCTTTACAAATCACTGGTTAGGCCTCAGCTGGGGTACTGTGTACAATGCTGGGCACCACACTTTAGGAAGGATGTCAAGGCCTTGGAGAGGGTGCAGAGGCAGTTTACCAGGGTAATGCCAGGGATGAGGGGCTTCAGTTATGTGGAGAGATTGGAGCAACTGGGATTGTTCTCCTTAGAGCAGAGAAGGTTCAGGAGACCTAATAGAGGTATTTAAAATGATGAGGAGTTTGGATAGAGCAAGTAGGGAGAAACTGTTTCCTCTGGCAAGTGGATCAGTAATTAGAGGTCATCAATTTAAAATAATTGGCAAAAGAACGAGGGGAGAAATTTCTTCACACAGAAGGTTGTTAAGATCTGGAATGCACTACCTGAAAGGGTGGAGGAAGCAGATTCCATAGCAACTATCAAAAGGCAATTGGACATGTACTTGAAGAGAAATAATTAGCAGGGATATGGGGGAAAAGGTAGGGTGTGGGACTAACTGGACAGCTCTTTCAAAGAGCTGGCACAGTCACTGGGCCGAATGGCCTCCTTCTGTGGGGTAAGATTCTATGTATGGGGAGATGGTGTGGGTGAGGATAGGAGAGTACTGAGAACTTGTGGCGTCATGTCCTGTACTGTGTTAAACATTTCCCATCCTTCCCCCTCAGATGTTCATCTGTGCAGGCACCAGAATCCCTGTGAGAATGCCGGCCAGTGTTTTGATGATGGGGAGGGTGATTACTGGTGCACCTGCCCCGAGGGGTTCTATGGGAAGAACTGTGAGATGCAGGCGGGACCCTGTGCCAAAGCTCGGTAAGGAGAGGCTACACTTGTTCACTTTAAGATGTTTGTGCTTATTACAGGAGCCAGGCCAGGCTGAGACACCTTGAGCCTCCACAAGGAGGGTGCAAGAGAGCACACCTCGAGTGAGTGTGCCCTGGATTCCTGGCCCAGCCAGTGGGAAAGCTCCTAGACTCCAGACAACATCACGGCAGATCTGTGCAGACCTGTGTTCTACTCTGTGAGAGCTGTTCGATAGCCCCAGCTGATATTTAGTGCCGGGATTAATCACCGAGTGAGAGAAGCTGTGTGTAGCAGCCTCCGTGGGGATGTTATGACTGGGTGTTCTGCCATGGGCGGGAGCTGGTACTGTGTCTCTGGGAGCCACTGCATGGCGTGTTTCTTCTGCATTGAAACTTCAGGCTGTTTAGGTAAACTCGCGGTGCTCACTGAGGTGAGGGATGGGACATGTTACACTTTAGAGCACTGACCTTGCCCCTAGACTCTACAGGTCCCTCTGCTTCACCAGTACAGTCTGGCAAGATCTTGCCCTTGCTAATCCACGCTGGCTGCTTCTGATTGAGCTATTGCCATTAGTGTGCAGATACTTCACTAACCAGTGCCATTGTCCCTTTGATTGATGTCGGTCTGTAGTCCCCCTTTTTATAGGCACCACTTTGATTTGTCCACTCACCTGTTCCTTCATGTTTACAACCAATGCCTCACAAATGTCCTCTCCCATCTTTCCATCAGCACCCAGTAAACCTTGTGAGTCTACAACTCCTTTAAGAGTAAACATATCATTGAACTTAAATAAAGCCAATTACATAGGTATGAGGGGCGAGTTGGCTAAGGTAGATTGGAAAAATAGATTAAAAGGTATGACTGTAGATAAGCAGTGGCTAGCATTTAAAGAAATATTTCATAATTCTCAACAAAAATACATTTCATTGAGAAACAAAAACTCCACAGGAAAAGTGATCCAACTGTGGCTAACTAAAGAAGATAAGGATAACATTAGATTGAAAGAAGAAGCTTATAATGTTGCGAAGAATAATAGTAAGTCTGAGGATTGGGAGAGTTTCAGAAACCAGCAAAGGATGACCAAAAAATTGATAAAAAGGGAAAAAAAGAGAGAAAACTAGCAAGAAATATAAAAAGTGTGTGAGCTTCTAAAAGTATGTAAAAAGGAAGAGAGTAGCAAAAGTAAACGTTGGTCCCTTAGAGGCTGAGACAGGAGAAATTATTATAGGGAATAAGGAAACGTGAAACAAATATTTTGTATCTGTCTTCACAGCAGAAAACACAAAAAACATACCAAAAATAGTGGGGAACCAAGGGTCTAATAAGGGTGAGGAACTTAACGTAATTAATAGAAGTAGAGAAAAAGTACTTGAGAAACTAATGGGACTAAAAGCCAACAAATCCCCTGGACCTGACGCCCTACATCCTAGGGTTCTAAAAGAGGTGGCTGAAGAGATAGTGGATGCATTGGTTTTGATCTTCCAAAATTCCCTAGATTCTAGAACGGTCCCAGCGGATTGGAAGGTAGCAAATGTAACACTGCTATTCAAGAAAGGAGAGAGAAAACAGGGAACTACAGGCCAGTTAGTTAACCTGACATCAGTCGCGGAGAAAATGCTGAAATCCATTGTTAAGGAAGTGATATCGGGGCACTTAGAAAATCAAAACATGATTAGGCAGAGTCAACATGGTTTTATGAAAAGGAAATCGTGTCTGACAAATTTATTAGAGTTTTTTGAGGATGTAACTAGCAGGGTAGTTAAAGGGGAACCAGTGGATGCAGTATACAGGAAACTTTGTGCTATCCGGAGGTGAGCTATCCAGCAATCTGGAGCCGCCGGCAAAAATCAGCAGCCGTTTTTTATTCTTTTTGTTTGTTTTTTTTGCTTTGTTTGAACAGTCAAGCTGTGCAAGGTCTGTAGCTATAGCAACAGCTTCAGCTACAGAGCTTTAGGGCCACACCCGAGTGTTTAGAAGCTGTTGCTAAGCAACAGTGTTTGTTGTCAAATACGGAGATAAGAATCTCCGTATCTCTCAACATTAACTCTGGAGAGTACGGCACTTTTTAGGCAACGGCAGCAGCTCGGTCCCGTGGGTGCCGGATAGCACAAAGTTTCCTGTATTTGGATTTCCAAAAGGCATTCGATAAGGTGCCACATAAAAGGTTATTACACAAGATTAGGGCTCATGGGGTTGGGGGTAATATAGTAGCATGGATAGAGAATTGGTTAACAGACAGAAAACAGAGAGTAGGGATAAACGAGGCTGTAACTAGTGGGATGCCGCAAGGATCAGTGTTGGGGCCTCAGCTATTTACAATCTATATTAATAACCTAGGTGAAGGGACCGAGTGTAATGTATCCAAATTTGCTGACGATACAAAGCTAGGTGGGACAGTAAACTGTGAGGAGAATGCAAAGAATCTGCAAAGGGATATAGATAGACTAAGTGAGTGGGCAGTAAGGTGGTAGATGGAGTATAATGTAGGGAAATGTGAGGTTACTCACTTTGGTAGGAAGAATAGAAAAACAGACTTTTTTAAATGGTGAGAAACTTTCAAATGTTGGTGTTCAGAGAGATTTAGGTGTCCTCGTGCGAGAAACACAGAAAGCTAGCATGCAGGTACAGCAAGCAATAAGGAAGGCAAATGGCATGTTGGCCTTTATTGCAAGGGGGTTAGAGTATAAGAGTAAGGAAGTCTTGCTACAATTATACAGGGTCTTGGTGAGACCACACCTGGAGTACTGTGCGCAGTTTTGGTATCCTTATATACCTGCCTTGGAGGCGGTGCAACAAAGGCTCACTAGATTGATTCCTGGGATGAGAGGGCTGTCATATGATGAGAGATTGTGTAGAATGGGCCTATACTCTCTGGAGTTTAGAAGAATGAGAGGTGATCTCATAGATCAGGGTAGATGCTGAGAGGTTGTTTCCCCTGGCTGGAGAGTCTAGAACTAGGGGGCATAGTCTCAGGATAAGGGGTAGGCCATTGAAGACTGAGATGAGGAGGAGTTTCTTCACTCAAAGGGTTGTGAATCTTTGGAATTCTCTGCCACAAAGGGCTGTGGATGCTGAGTCTTTGAGTATATTCAAGGCTGAAATATAGATTTTTGGACTCTAGGGGAATCAAGTGATATGGAGAACAGGCGGGAAAGTGGAGTTGAGGTCGATGATCAGCCATGATCTTATTGAATGGCAGAGCAGGCTCGAGGGGCTGTATGGCTTACTCCTGCTCTTATTTATGTTCTTATGAACCTTGTGAGTCTATACTCCTTTAAGCCATCCATAAGTGGTTTTAAAAATTCTTTGAACACTTTTGTTTATTAGTCATGGAAATGTTGGAGATGGGGGAAAGGCAGTTTGACCAGGTGGGAGGTCATGTGAGGAAACCTCCAGGACTACGTCCAAGCAGAGTTGCCAACCCTAGGCCTCAGCAGGCAGGGAGCAGTTCCCACCCCCCGCCCCCCACCCCCGATGGAAGCAGCGCCCCAGGGAGAGTGGCAAGCTTTGGGCTGGGAGGCAGGGGTAAGTGTCATCATCTTCTCTCTACAAACATTGCCGCCTTCTTGTCTTGGTTTCAGGTCACCCTGTAAGAATGGCGGGACGTGCTGGGACGAGAATGGTTTTGCCACCGCCGCCTTGTGCCGCTGCCTGGCGGGGTTTGTGGGCCCTTGGTGCGAGACAGATGTGGATGACTGCCTGATGCGGCCTTGCGCCGAGGGAGCCACCTGCCAAGACGCCGTCAACCGCTTCTCTTGCCAGTGCCCCCCAGGCTTCGAAGGCCGCTTCTGCACTGTCAACCAGGATGACTGTGCGGCCGAGCCCTGCCAGAACGGCGGTAGGTGCTACGACCGCATCACTGACTTCAACTGCGTCTGTCCTGAAGGCTACTCTGGCAAAACCTGCGGCGATTCTATCCAGAATCAGAATCGGGAGTTGGCATCCAAGATGGCACCGATCGGGGATGATCAAGAAACGGGTTACAATGTTAAAAGTGTGACTCACTTCCAACCACGCCACGGCAACCCGCAGCCCATTAGTGCTGGGCAGCAGACTGAGGCTGGTTCTGCAGAAGGTGGCGGCGGTGGGGGGCAAGGTGCGGAGCAGGGGGCTGGGCCGCTGGAAGTGGCAGTGAATGAGGTGGCGGCAGAGCGCGGGCCACCAGTCCCGCACCAGCAGCTGGTCTGGCTGAGCGTCTTCGGGGCCCTGACGCTGCTCCTGGTCTCGGCGACGGGTGCCGTTGTGTTGAAATATCGGTCTAGCTGCTGGCGCAAGTGTTCACGGCACCGAGCCGGGCCACTCCCCGGGGAGGACAGCGCCATCAGTTTCCTGCGTACCCCAATTCCCAAGGCCAGAAAAGATCTCTACCTGGAACCGATATAAACGGCCAACATCCTGCCTCAGCGTTGGGCGCACGGTCGATACCAACCCAGCTCTTTCCATCGAAGATTTTTGCAATGAACTTGCATCTCTGGGCACCTCGTGGCGAGACCAGGCACTGATTATGCAAAGCACTTAAACATTCAGACAGCTTGACCTCAAAATTCTCTTGCCCGGGGGATTGAGGTGAGAATACTCGATGCGTTTGATGGTATTCAACCGGAGGGTACAGAGACATGACCTGTCAGTGCGAATCTAGCAAAGGAATACTTTCATTTAAGAAGGGCCTTGTCCTGTCTCACAGAAATGTCCCAAAAGTCTTCACATCCATTGAGACAAAGGAAAAGACACGTCAATTGGCACAAGGCAAGACAACTCAGCAACTAATGGGACCGGCCTTGCTACTAAGGAGCCTGGAAGGATGTCTAAATCTGTATCACCTTAGAGCAGCGAGTGTCACTGAAGCGCAGGGTCTGCCTGTTTCTTGTGTGTATTAGATGAATGGTGATTAAACAGAGAAACTACGTACTTTATGGTAAATAAAGCAAATAGAATGGATGCCCGGACTCTGTTAGAGTGTTCAGAACTGAGGCCGGGACTCCATTAGAGTGTACAGAACTGATGCCCTGACTCCATTAGAGCATACAGAACTGATGCCCTGACACCATTAGAGCGTACAGAACTGATGCCACGACTCCATTAAAGCGTACAGAACTGATACCCGGACTCCATTAGAGTGTACAGAACTGATGCCCTGACTCCATCACAGCGTACGGAACTGATGCCCTGACTCCATTAGAGCGTACCGAAGTGATGCCAGTACTCCATTAGAGTGTACAGAACTGATGCCCTGACTCCATTAGAGTGTACAGAACTGATGCCCTGACTCCATTAGAGCGTACGGAACTGATGCCAGTACTCCATTAGAGCGTACGGAACTGATGCCCTGACTCCATTAGAGCGTAGGGACTGATGCCAGTACTCCATTAGACCATACGGAACTGATGCCCGGACTCCATTAGAGTGTACGGAACTGATGCCCTGACTTTTTTAGAGCGTACGGAACTGATGCCCGGACTCCATTAGAGCGTACGGAACTGATGCCAGTACTCTATTAGAGCGTACGGAACTGATGCCCTGACTCCGTTAGAGCGTACAGAACTGATGCCTTGACTTCATTAGAGCGTACGGAACTGATGCCAGTACTCCATTAGAGTGTACAGAACTGATGCCCTGACTCCATTAGAGAGTACGGAACTGATGCCCTGACTCCATTAGAGCATACGGAACTGATGCCCCAACTCCATTAGAGCGTTCAGAACTGATGCCCCGACTCCATTAGAGTGTACGGAAATCATTCCCGGACACCATTAGAGCGTGCAGAACTGATGACTTGACTCCATTAGAGCATACGGAACTGATGCCAATACTCCATTAGAGCGTACGGAACTGATGCCAGTACTCCATTAGAGCGTACAGAGCTGATGCCCCGACTCCATTAAAGCGTATGGAACTGATGCCCTGACTCCATTAGAGCGTACAGAACTGATGCCCCAACTCCATTAGAGCATTCAGAACTGATGCCCCGACTCCATTAGAGTGTACGGAAATCATGCCCGGACACCATTAGAGCATGCAGAAGTGATGCCTTGACTCCATTAGAGCGTACGGAATTGATGCCAGTACTCCATTAGAGCGTACGGAATTGATGCCAGTACTCCATTAGAGTGTACAGAACTGATGTCCCGAGTCCATTAGAGTGTACGGAACTGATGCCCGGACTCCATTAGAGCGTACGGAACTGATGCCCCGACTCCATTAGAGCATACGGAACTGATGCCCGGACTCCATTAGAGCGTACAGAACTGATGCCAGTACTCCATTAGAGCATACGGAACTGATGCCTGGACTCCATTAGAGCGTACGGAACTGATGCCAGTACTCCATTAGAGCGTACGGAATTGATGCCAGTACTCCATTAGAGTGTACAGAACTGATGTCCCGAGTCCATTAGAGTGTACGGAACTGATGCCCGGACTCCATTAGAGCGTACGGAACTGATGCCCCGACTCCATTAGAGCGTACGGAACTGATGCCCGGACTCCATTAGAGCGTACAGAACTGATGCCAGTACTCCATTAGAGCATACGGAACTGATGCCTGGACTCCATTAGAGCGTACGGAACTGATGCCAGTACTCCATTAGAGCGTACGGAACTGATGCCCTGACTCCAATAGAGTGTACGGAACTGATACCCGGACTCCATTAGAGCGTACGGAACTGATGCCCTGACTCCATTAGAGTGTACGGTACTGATGCACCGACTCCATTAGAGCGAACGGAACTGATGCCCTGACTCCATTAGAGCGTAAGGAACTGATGTCGCGACTCCATTAGAGCGTACAGAACTGATGCCCCGACTCCATTAGAGCGAACAGAACTGATGCCCCGACTCCATTAGAGCGTACAGAACTGATGCCCGGACTCCATTAGAATGTACAGAACTGATGCCCTGACTCCATTAGAGCGAACAGAACTGATGCCCCGACTCCATTAGAGCGTACAGAACTGATGCCCCGACTCCATTAGAGCGTACGGAACTGATGCCCGGACTCCATTAGAGCGTACGGAACTGATGCCCGGACTCCATTAGAGTGTACGGAACTGATGCCAGTACTCCATTAGAGCGTACGGAACTGATGCCCTGACTCCATTAGAGCGTACGGAACTGATGCCAGTACTCCATTAGAGCGTACGGAACTGATGCCCTGACTCCAATAGAGTGTACGGAACTGATGCCCGGACTCCATTAGAGCGTACTGAACTGATGCCCTGACTCCATTAGAGCGAACGGAACTGATGCCCCGACTCCATTAGAGCGTACGGCACTGATGCCCCAACTCCATTAGAGTGTATGGAACTGATGCACCGACTCCATTAGAGCGAACGGAACTGATGCCCTGACTCCATTAGAGCGTACGGAACTGATGCCCCGACTCCATTAGAGTGTACAGAACTGATGACCTGACTCCATTAGAGCGAACAGAACTGATGCCCCGACTGCATTAGAGCGTACAGAACTGATGCCCAGACTCCATTAGAATGTACAGAACTGATGCTCTGACTCCATTAGAGCGAACAGAACTGAAGCCCCGACTCCATTAGAGCATACAGAACTGATGCCCCGACTCCATTAGAGCGAACAGAACTGATGCCCCGACTGCATTAGAGCGTACAGAACTGATGCCCAGACTCCATTAGAATGTACAGAACTGATGCTCTGACTCCATTAGAGCGAACAGAACTGAAGCCCCGACTCCATTAGAGCATACAGAACTGATGCCCCGACTCCATTAGAGCGAACAGAACTGATGCCCCGACTCCATTAGAGCGTACAGAACTGATGCCCGGAATCCATTAGAGCATACGGAACTGATACCCGACTCCATTAGAGTGTACAGAACTGATGCCCCGACTCCATTAGAGCATACAGAACTGATGCCCGGACTCCATTAGAGCGTACAGAACTGATATCCGGACTCCATTAGAACGTACAGAAATGATGCCCTGACTCTATTAGAGCGTACGGAACTGATGCCAGTACTCCATTAGAGCGTACGGAACTGATGCCAGTACTCCATTAGAGTGTACAGAACTGATGCCGTGACTCCATTAGAGCGTACGGAACTGATGCCAGTACTCCATTAGAGTGTGCAGAACTGATGCCCTGACTCCATTAGAGCGTACGGAACTGATGCCCGGACTCCATTAGAGCATACGGAACTGATGCCTGGACTCCATTAGAGCGTACGGAACAGATGCCAGTACTCTATTAGCGCGTACGGAACTGATGCCCGGACTCCATTAGAGTGTACGGAACTGATGCCCCGACTCCATTAGAGCGTTCAGAACTGATGCCCCGACTCCATTAGAGCGTTCAGAACTGATGCCCCGACTCCATTAGAGTGTACGGAAATCATGCCCGGACACCATTAGAGCCTGCAGAACTGATGACTTGACTCCATTAGAGCATACGGAACTGATGCCAGTACTCCATTAGAGCATACGGAACTGATGCCAGTACTCCATTAGAGCGTACAGAACTGATGCCCCGACTCCATTAGAGTGCACAGAACTGATACCCGGACTCCATTAGACTGTACAGAACTGATGTCCCGACTCCATTAGAGCATTCAGAACTGATGCCCCGACTCCATTAGAGTGCACGGAAATCATGCCCGGACACCATTAGAGCGTGCAGAACTGATGCCTTGACTCCATTAGAGAGCACAGAACTGATGCCAGTACTCCATTAGAGTGTACAGAACTGATGCCCCGACTCCATTCGAGCGTACGGAACTGGTGCCAGTACTCCATTAGAGCATACGGAACTGATGCCCGGACTCCATTAGAGCATACGGAACTGATGCCAGTACTCCATTAGAGCGTACGGAACTGATGCCCTGACTCCATTAGAGCGAACGGAACTGATGCCCCGACTCCATTAGAGCGTACGGAATGGATGCCCCGACTCCATTAGAGCGTACAGAACTGATGCCCGGACTCCATTAGAATGTACAGAACTGATTCCCTGACTCCATTAAAGCGAACAGAACTGATGCCCCGACTCCATTAGAGCGTACAGAACTGATGCCCCGACTCCATTAGAGCGTACGGAACTGATGCCCGGACTCCATTAGAGCGTACGGAACTGATGCCAGTACTCCATTAGAGCGTACGGAACTGATGCCCTGACTCCATTAGAGCGTACGGAACTGATGCCCGGACTCCATTAGAGCGTACAGAACTGATGCCAGTACTCCATTAGAGTGTACAGAACTGATGCCCCGACTCCATTAGAGCGTACGGAACTGATGCCCGGACTCCATTAGAGCGTACGGAACTGATGCCCGGACTCCATTAGAGCGTACAGAATGGATGCCAGTACTCCATTAGAGCGTACGGAACTGATGCCCTGACTCCATTAGAGCACACGGAACTGATGCCCGGACTCCATTAGAGCGTACGGAACTGATGCCCCGACTCCATTAGAGCGAACGGAACTGATGCCCTGACTCCATTAGAGCGCACGGAACTGATGCCCGGACTCCATTAGAGCATACGGAACTGATGCCAGTACTCCATTAGAGCGAACGGAACTGATGCCCCGACTCCATTAGAGCATACGGAACTGATGCCCCGACTCCATTAGAGTGAACGGAACTGATGCACCGACTCCATTAGAGCGAATGGAACTGATGCCCTGACTCCATTAGAGCGTACAGAACTGATGCCCCGACACCATTAGAGCGAAAAGAACTGCTGCCCCGACTCCATTAGAGCATACAGAACTGATGGCTGGACTCAATTAGAATGTACAGAACTGATGCCCTGACTCCATTAGAGCGAACAGAACTGATGCCCCGACTCCATTAGGGCGTACAGAACTGATGCCCGGACTCCATTAGAGCGTACGGAACTGATGCCCGGACTCCATTAGAACGTACGGAACTGATGCCAGTACTCCATTAGAGCGTACGGAACTGATGCCCCGACTCCAATAGAGTGTACGGAACTGATGCCCGGACTCCATTAGAGCGTACGGAACTGATGCCCTGACTCCATTAGAGTGAACGGAACTGATGCCCCGACTCCGTTAGAGTGTACGGAACTGATGCACTGACTCCATTAGAGCGAACAGAACTGATGCCCTGACTCCATTAGAGCGTACGGAACTGATGCCCTGACTCCATTAGAGCGTACAGAACTGATGCCCCGACTCCATTAGAGCGAACAGAACTGATGCCCCGACTCCATTAGAGCGTACAGAACTGATGCCCGACTCCATTAGAGCGAACAGAACTGATGCCCCGACTCCATTAGAGCATACAGAATTGATGCCCGGACTCCATTAGAGCGTACGGAACTGATACCCGACTCCATTAGAGTGTACAGAACTGATGCCCCGACTCCATTAGAGCGTACAGAACTGATGCCCGGACTCCATTAGAACATACAGAACTGATGCCCTGACTCTATTAGAGCGTACGGAACTGATGCCAGTACTCCATCAGAGAGAACAGAACTGATGCCCCGATTCCATTAGAGTGTACAGAACTGATGCCCCGACTCCATTAGAGCGTACAGAACTGATGCCCCGACTCCATTAGAGCGTACAGAACTGATGCCCCGACTCCATTAGAGCGTACGGAACTGATGCCAGTACTCCATTAGAGTGTACAGAACTGATGCCTGGACTCCATTAGAGTGTACAGAACTGATGCCTGGACTCCATTAGAGCGTACAGAACTGATGACCCGACTCCATTAGAATGTACAGAACTGATGCCCGGACTACATTAGAGCGTACAGAACTGATGCCCGGACTCCATTAGAGCGTACAGAACTGATGCACCAACTCCATTAGAATGTACAGAACTGATGCCCCGACTCCATTAGAGTGAACAGAACTGATGACCGGACTCCATTAGAGCGTACGGAACTGATGCCCGGACTCCATTAGAGTGAACGGAACTGATGCCCCGACTCCATTAGAACGTACAGAACTGATACCCGGACTCCATTAGAGCATACAGAACTGATGCCCTGACTCCGTTAGAGCGTACGGAACTGATGCCCTGACTCTCTTACAGCGTACAGAACTGATGCCCTGACGCCCTGACTCTGTTAGAGCGTACGGAACTGATGCCCGGACACCATTAGAGCCTACGGAACTGATGCCCTGACTCTATTAGAGCGTAAGGAACTGATGCCCCGACTCCATTAGAGCGTACAGAACTGATACCCGGACTCCATTAGAGCATACAGAACTGATGCCCCGACTCCATTAGAGCATACAGAACTGATGCCCCGACTCCATTAGGGCGTACGGAACTGATGCCCGGACACCATTAGAGCGTACGGAACTGATGCCCTGACTCCATTAGAGCGTACGGAACTGATGCCCTGACTCCATTAGAGCATACGGAACTGATGCCCCGACTCCATTAGAGCATACTGAACTGATGCTCGGACACCCTTAGAGCGTATGGAACTGATGCCCTGACTCCATTAGAGCGTACGGAACTGAAGCCAGTACTCCATTAGAGCGTACAGAACTGATGCCCCGACTCCATTAGAGTGTACAGAACTGATGCCCTGACTCCATTAGAGTGTACGGAACTGATGCCCGGACTCCATTAGAGCGTACAGAACTTATGCCCGACTCCATTAGAGCGTACAGACCTGATGCCCGGACTCCATTAGCGCGTACAGAAATGACGCCCCGACTCCATTAGAGCGTACGGAACTGATGCCAGTACTCCATTAGAGCGTACGGAACTGATGCCCTGACTCCAATAGAGTGTACGGAACTGATGCCCGGACTCCATTAGAGCGTACGGAACTGATGCCCTGACTCCATTAGAGCGAACGGAACTGATGCCCCGACTCCATTAGAGCGTACGGAACTGATGCCCCGACTCCATTAGAGTGTACGGAACTGATGCACCGACTCCATTAGAGCGAACGGAACTGATGCCCTGACTCCATTAGAGCGTACGGAACTGATGCCCCGACTCCATTAGAGCGAACAGAACTGATGCCCCGACTCCATTAGAGCATACAGAACTGATGCCCGGACTCCATTAGAGCGTACGGAACTGATGCCCGGACTCCATTAGAGCGTACGGAACTGATGCCAGTACTCCATTAGAGCGTACGGAACTGATGCCCGGACTCCATTAGAGCGTACCGAACTAATGCTCTGACTGCATTAGAGCGAACGGAACTGATGCCCCGACTCCTTTAGAGCGTACGGAACTGATGCCCCGACTCCATTAGAGTGTACGGAACTGATGCACCGACTCCATTAGAGCGAACGGAACTGATGCCCTGACTCCATTAGAGCGTACGGAACTGATGCCCCGACTCCATTAGAGCGTATAGAACTGATGCCCCGACTCCATTAGAGCGAACAGAACTGATGCCCCGACTCCATTAGAGCGTACAGAACTGATGCCCCGACTCCATTAGAGTGTACGGAACTGATGCACCGACTCCATTAGAGCGAACGGAACTGATGCCCTGACTCCATTAGAGCGAACAGAACTGATGCCCCGACTCCATTAGAGCGTACAGAACTGATGCCCCGACTCCATTAGAGCATACGGAACTGATGCCCGGACACCATTAGAGCGTACGGAACTGATGCCCTGACTCCATTAGAGCGTACGGAACTGATGCCCTGACTCCATTAGAGTGTACGGAACTGATGCCCCGACTCCATTAGAGCATACGGAACTGATGCCCAGACACCATTAGAGCGTACGGAACTGATGCCCGGACTCCATTAGAGCGTACGGAACTGATGCCCTGACTCCATTAGAGCGTACGGAACTGATGCCCCGACTCCATTAGAGCGTACGGAACTGATGCCCCGACTCCATTAGAGCGTACGGCACTGATGCCCGGTCACCATTAGAGCGTACGGAACTGATGCCCGGACTCCATTAGAGCGTACGGAACTGATGCCCTGACTCCATTAGAGCGTACAGAACTGATGCCCCGACTCCATTAGAGTGTACGGAATTGATGCCCGGACTCCATTAGAGCATACAGAACTTATGCCCCGACTCCATTAGAGCGTACAGAACTGATACCCGGACTCCATTAGAGCGTACAGAACTGATGCCCCGACTCCATTAGAGCATACAGAACTGATGCCCTGACTCCATTAGAGCGTACAGAACTGATGCCCTGACTCCATTAGAGCGTACAGAACTGATGCCCTGACTCCATTAGAGCGTACAGAACTGATGCCCTGACTCCATTAGAGCGTACAGAACTGATGCCCTGACTCCATTAGAGCGTACAGAACTGATGCCCTGACTCCATTAGAGCGTACAGAACGGATGCCCTGACTCCATTAGAGCATACAGAACTGATGCCCTGACTCCATTAGAGCATACAGAACTAATGCTAGTACTCCATGGAGGCGGTGCAACAAAGGTTCACTAGATTGATTCCTGGGATGAGAGGGCTGTCCGATGAGATTGTGTAGAATGGGCCTTTACTCTCTGGAGTTTAGAAGAATGAGAGGAAATCTCGTTGAATCATACAAGATTCTGAAGGGGATTGACAGGGTAGATGCTGAGAGGTTGTTTCCCCCGGCTGGAGAGTCTAGAACTAGGGGGCATAGTCTCAGGATAAGGGGTAGGCCATTGAAGACTGAGATGAGGAAGAATTTCTTCACTCAGTGGGCTGTGAATCTTTGGAAATCTCTACCCCAGAGGGCTGTGAATGCTGAGTCTTTGAGTATATTCAAGGCTGAGATAGATAGATTTTTGGACTCCAGGGGAATCAAGGGATATGGAGATCGGGCGGGAAAGTGGAGTTGAGGATGATCAGCCATGATCTTATTGAATGGCAGAACAGGCTCGAGGGGTCATACAGAACTGATGCCCCGACTCCATTAGAGCGTACAGAACTGATGCCCCGACTCCATTAAAGCATACAGAACTGATGCCCCGACTCCATTAGAACATACAGAACTGATGCCCCGACTCCATTAGAGCGTACAGAATTGATGCCCCGACTCCATTAAAGCATACAGAACTGATGCCCCGACTCCATTAAAGCATACAGAACTGATGCCCCGACTCCATTAGAGCGTACAGAACTGATGCCCCGACTCCATTAGAACGTACAGAACTGATGCCCCGACTCCATTAGAACGTACAGAACTGATGCCCCGACTCCATTAGAGCGTACAGAACTGATGCCCCGACTCCATTAGAGTGTACAGAACTGATACCCGGACACCATTAGAGTGTACAGAACTGATAACCGGACTCCATTAGAGTGTACGGAACTGAGGCCCGAACTCCATTAGAACGTACAGAACTGATGCCCCGACTCTATTAGAGCGTACGGAACTGAGGCCCAGACTCCATTAGAACGTACAGAACTTATGCCCCGACTCCATTAGAGCGTACAGAACTGATGCCCCGACTCCATTAGAGTGTACAGAACTGATGCCCGGACACCATTAGCGTGTACAGAACTGATACCCGGACTCCATTAGAGTGTACAGAGCTGATGCCCTGACTCTATTAGAGCTTACGGAACTGATGCCCCGACTCCATTAGAGCGTAGAGTGTACGGAAATCATGCCCGGACACCATTAGAGCGTGCAGAACTGATGCCCCAACTTCATTAGAGCGTGATGTGCAATGTTCCCCCTAATTTATTTTTGGATGCACAGCCCATTCACAGTTTTTTGCACATGCGCGAAATTGGATAAGCCAGTCCTGGGAGGGAACATTGGTGATGTGTATCTCCTTACGCTGACTGTCTCTTGTCATACTGTAGGAGACGGAAGCAAATCACCAGACTTGAGGGAGTGTCTCTCTGCCTGCCTGAGTGTGTGTATAAGATATATCTTGCTCTGTTTTTGTCTGTTTGTTACTCAGTTGCTATTCCTGTGTCTGCCTGTGTGTATCACTCTGTGTGCATCTGTTTCTCTTTTGCTCTGTCTGCCTGTGTGTGTGTGTTAGTTGCTCTGTCTGCCTGTCTCTGTGTATATCGCTCTTGTTCTGTGCTTTGAGGACGGGGGGAAAATAGGTTTTCAAATTAAGAATTAGGATGTCATGCCGGCTGAGCCTGCAGGTGCCACTGGTGAGCTGCCAGCAGTTCCTGCGCCTCCTGCTGGTGATTGCGAGCACTGCAGCATTACACCCACACTCGGTCCCAGTCACTGGGCTGTTGCTTTGTCCCTCCCTGTGCTTTATGTTTTTTCTGCTCAAGGAGGTCAAACACCATCTCAGTGTCCGTCATGTGTGTGCTATGAAAGAAAAGCCTCCTGAGTTTTAAGACTAGTTCTTTTTGACACTGAAATCGCAATCAGAGTTCAGCACCAGGTACCCTGAACATGGATGTGGTGATGTTTCCACTTGTGGGGGAGTCCAAACTAGAGGCCATCAATATAAGATAGTCACTAATAAATCCAATAGGGAATTCAGGAGGAACTTCTTTACCCAGAGAGTGGTGAGAATGTTGAACTCGCTGCCACATGGAGTAGTTGAGGTGACTCGCATAGATGCATTTCAGGGGAAGCTAGATAAGCACATGAGGGAGAAAGGAATAGAAGGAAATGTTGATGGGGTGAGATGTAATAAGGTGGGAGGAGGCTCGTGTGGAGAATTACCACTGTTAGACGACAGATCTCAGTTAGACACTTTCAATCTCTACCTTGGCTCAGGTTGTTGTCCACCAATTTTCCTGCGCGGAAATTTGAATGGGCCGCGCAGTCTGTTAAAGGGGCACTGCACGCAAAAGAAATTAGCGGGAACATTGTTGATCACCACCCCCCCCTTTAAAAAGCCTTATAAAACAACAGCTATTTCTAAATTTACCTCATCTTCTTTCCTCTTTTCAACCCTGTGCTATTCATGTGGTCGTTTATTTAGGTTTCTCGAATTGAAAAGCAAATGAGTATTGTCGAGCCCTGGTTCCCTGCTGGCTGTGTATGTCGTGTGATCTTTGCATCCCTCTACATCACCTGTCCACTCTTTCTGAACTTTGACCTTTCTGTGCATGCATGATGGTGTGAGGAAAGACACTGAACTACAGTGGATCCCAGGCCAGCCTGGTCCTGGACTACTACAGCTCATGAATAGAATGGAGACTGCCAGGAGGTTAGAAACTTCCTGATTTCTCTATGGAACTTTGCAAACACCAGCTGTTATTAACAGTGGCAATCCATGTTAATGCCTTAAATGCAGATTCCATATGGGTGTGGGTTAAAGCGTGTCCCATGTCCCGGGGGTGTGTGGGTTAAAGCATATCGCATGTCCCAGAGGGTGTGGGTTAAAGCATGTCGCATGTCCCGGGGATGTGTGGGTTAAAGCATGTCGCATGTCCCGGGGATGTGTGGGTTAAAGCGTGTCGCATGTCCCGGGGATGTGTGGGTTAAAGCATATCGCATGTCCCAGAGGGTGTGGGTTAAAGCGTGTCGCATGTCCCAGAGGGTGTGGGTTAAAGTGTGTCGCATGTCCCGGGGGTGTGGGTTAAAGCGTGTTGCATGTCCCAGAGGGTGTGGGTTAAAGCGTGTCGCATGTCCCAGAGGGTGTGGGTTAAAGCGTGTCGCATGTCCCAGAGGGTGTGGGTTAAAGCATGTCGCATGTCCCGGGGATGTGTGGGTTAAAGTGTGTCGCATGTCCTGGGGGTGTGGGTTAAAGTGTGCCGCATGTCCCGGGGGTGTGGGTTAAAGCGTGTCGCATGTCCCGGGGGTGTGTGGGTTAAAGCATATCGCATGTCCCAGAGGGTGTGGGTTAAAGCATGTCGCATGTCCCGGGGATGTGTGGGTTAAAGCATATCGCATGTCCCAGAGGGTGTGGGTTAAAGTGTGTCGCATGTCCCGGGGGTGTGGGTTAAAGCGTGTCGCATGTCCTGGGGATGTGTGGGTTAAAGCGTGTCGCATGACCCGGGGGGGTGTGGGCTAAAGCGTGTCCCATGTCCCAGGGGTGTGTGGGTTAAAGCGTGTCGCATGTCTCGGGCGTGTGTGGGTTAAAGCGTGCCGCATGTCCCAGAGGGTGTGGGTTAAAGCGTGCCGCATGTCCCAGAGGGTGTGGGTTAAAGCGTGTTGCATGTCCCGGGGGTGTGGGTTAAAGTGTGCCGCATGTCCCAGAGGGTGTGGGTTAAAGCGTGTTGCATGTCCCGGGGGTGTGGGTTAAAGTGTGTCGCATGTCCCGGGGGTGTGGGTTAAAGTGTGCCGCATGTCCCAGAGGGTGTGGGTTAAAGTGTGCCGCATGTCCCAGAGGGTGTGGGTTAAAGCGTGTCGCATGTCCCGAGGGTGTGGGTTAAAGCGTGTCGCATGTCCCGGGGGTGTGGGTTAAAGCGTGCCGCATGTCCCAGAGGGTGTGGGTTAAAGTGTGCCGCATGTCCCAGAGGGTGTGGGTTAAAGCGTGTTGCATGTCCCGAGGGTGTGGGTTAAAGCGTGTCGCATGTCCCGGGGGTGTGGGTTAAAGCGTGTCGCATGTCCTGGGGATGTGTGGGTTAAAGCATGTCGCATGTCCTGGGGATGTGTGGGTTAAAGCGTGTCGCATGACCCGGGGGTGTGTGGGCTAAAGCGTGTCCCATGTCCCAGGGGTGTGTGGGTTAAAGCGTGTCGCATGTCTCGGGCGTGTGTGGGTTAAAGCGTGCCGCATGTCCCAGAGGGTGTGGGTTAAAGTGTGCCGCATGTCCCAGAGGGTGTGGGTTAAAGCGTGTCGCATGTCCCGGGGGTGTGTGGGTTAAAGCGTGTCGCATGTTCCGGGGATGTGTGGGTTAAAGCATATCGCATGTCCCGGGGGTGTGGGTTAAAGCGTGTCGCATGTCCCGGAAGGTGTGGGTTAAAGCGTGTCGCATGTCCCGGGGAGGTGTGGGTTAAAGCGTGTCGCATGTCCCGGGGGTGTGTGGGTTAAAGCGTGTCACATGTCCCGGGGGTGTGGGTTAAAGCGTGTCGCATGTCCCGGGAGTGTTGGTTAAAGCGTGTCGCATGTCCCGGAAGGTGTGGGTTAAAGCCTGTCGCATGTCCCGGGGGTGTGGGTTAAAGCGTGTCGCATGTCCCGGAAGGTGTGGGTTAAAGTGTGTCGCATGTCCCGGGGTGAGGTGGGGGGGTGGGGTTGTTAAAGTGTGTTGCATGTCCCGGAGGGTGTGGGTTAAAGTCTGGCGCAGACTGTTGCTGCTAGGTAACCTCGCTTTCGATACTGTTCATTTTGTCACTTTAAGCAGCCTTCTCTAGATAATATAATATTTAATGTTTTGTATCTCACTCTCATTGTAGATAATTTATTTTACACATTGTTATAATGTGAAGATGAGATGTTTGGAATTTGACTATTTTTGATACTTGTTTTTTTTGTGCTTTAAGATTTGAATAAAGAAATGATTTGCACTGAACAGCACAAACTTGCAGCCCCAGTCTGTAAAACCTGGACAGAGGGAGGGGTAAATGACTACAATCAGGAACCTGCTGTGTTACTGTTTTTACCTGCAGATACGAACATACAAAATTAACGGGCAGGGAAAATCAGGTGGTCCACAAGCCTTCCCCCACACCACGATGGCCGGCCTCCCTCCACCCCGCAGATATGTAATCTCCTGGGAGAGGCAAAAAAGAGAAAACTCCAGGGCCAATAAAGGTCCAATACTATGGAAAATTCCTCTTCAACCCCCTCAGGTGATGGAAACCAGTCCAGGAGATCACACGGACCAAGTCTTATCTATGAAGACACTTACCTTCTAAATGATGCAATCTCTGCCCCGTCAGGAACCGGTCCAGCTCCCTCTTGAAGGTCTTGCAGAGAGTCAGCACCCACTTTTCTCTTCTTAGGCAGTCCCTCGGAAGCAAGGATGACTTATACCTACTACAGCACCGACTACACCAGCAGGCAATACATTCCAGAGGCTCACTACTCTGGGAACTCTCGCCGAATATCTAGTCTACTCCTACTCTTACATTGTTTAATCTCGTATCCCCTGGTCCTCCTCAATCTGTTAAAATGGAATACTCTATCAATAGGGATGCAATCCAGCCCTTCACCTAAGTCTGTGTTGCTCTAAAGTAAATAGCCCAAGGTCCCTGAGCCAATTGGAGTAGGTGATGTTCTTTAAGCTAGAAATAATTCTTGTAGCTCTCCTCTAGGACGTTTTCCAAGGTCACTAACTATTCAAAATTCCGCATATGTGCGTTTTTTCCATTTAAAAGCAGGTAATCCAGAGGGCTGCGGTGCCACACAGCTTAAAGGGAACATTGCTCCAGACACAACAGTGCCAAAATGGTGTCCTTTGATTTATACTGATTTAATACAACCCAATACCATTAGCTTTAGCTAGTTTCCCTACATTGGTCATGAACCAACAACAACTTGGAAACATAGAATGGTTACAGCACAGAAGGAGGCCAATCGGCCCCTGCCGGCTCTCTGCAAGAGCACTTCAGCTCGTCTCATTCCCCCACCCTTTCCCTGTAGCCCTACAATTCTTTTCCCTTTGGGTATTTATCCAATTCACTTTTGAAAGCCATGATTGAGTCTGCCTCCACCACCCTTTCAGGCAGTGCATTCCAGATCCTAACCACTCACTGAGTAAAAAAGTTTTTCCTCATGTCGCCTTTGGTTCTTTTGCCAATCACCTTAAATCTGTGTCCTCTGGTTCTAGACCCTTCCGCCAATGGGAACAGTTTCTCTCTGTCTAGCCTCCCCATGATTTTGAACACCTCTATCAGATCTCCTCTTAACCTTCTCTGCTCTAAGGAGAACTGTAAAGTCCGCGCCTTAATAATACACGGACTGCGGGAGAACAATTAAACAGGTATTTACTTGAACAGAGGGTAACGTCAGACTGAAGTACAGAAGCCTGCTAGGGCCTTTTATACAGGTGTGGTTACTGCCGGTACTGCAGTATAAAATCAGTTCTTCTCTTAAAGGTACACACACAACAATTCCTCCCCTTTTAGATAAACAGTACATAACATTCATTTAACAACTAAATAATAACTAATTACAATTACAATTTTCTTGGTACTATATACATCAACTGAAATAATTATTTATAAGTTCAGTCTTTGAGGAGGCTTCCTGATCCTGACTGGATAGCGCCTTTCTCAAGTATCCTGTTCTTGCGGTGGAGTCGATTCTGGCTCATTGTCATTGGTTGGTTCGTCAGCTTCCAATACCACTGCTTCTGAGGTAGATGCAATCTGTACTTCGGGTTCATTACCAGGTGCACATGCTCGTGGTATAGGTTTGGCTTGTTCCTGTGACTTTAGAATCTGGTCAGCATGGCGTCTCACGATGCTCTCTCCAACGTCCACTGTGTACATTAGTGGTCCCTGCTGTGTGCATATCGTTCCTGGCTGCCATTTTTCTGTTCGGTAGTCGCGGGCCAAGACTGGTTGTCCTATCTTGAAGCTCCTGGTTGGCTTCTCATTGATGTGCTGGAATTGCTTATCCTCAACATCTCGTCTTATGTTTGGTTTGAGCAAATCCAGGCGACATCTTAGCCTTTGGTTGAAGAACATTATGGCTGGAGTTTGGTTGGTGACTGCATGTGTCGCATTCCGGTAAGCAAACAAGAAATTATCTACCTTGTGTTGTAGTGGTATGTCGTCGTTATACATCGCCTTTATTGCCTTTTTAAAGGTCTGAACAAACCTCTCAGCCAATCCATTTGTGGCTGGATGATATGGGGCAGATGTGTAATGTTTCACCCCATTATTCCTCAGAAACCTCCGGAAATCCTCGGACACAAACTGTGGCCCATTGTCGGAGCAAATCTGTTCTGGCAAGCCATTCCTGGCGAAGATGGTCCGTAGGACTGCAATAATTTTCTCCGTGGTGGTGGAGGACATTTTGATGACCTCTGGCCATTTCGAATGGGCGTCCACGGCGATTGGAAACATTGAGTCCATAAATGGACCAGCAAAATCAATGTGTACCCATTGCCATGGAGATGAGGGCCACTCCCATGGGTGTAGAGGGGCCTGTGGTGGTGTATTTTGGACTTTCTGGCATCCTGGGCAGCTCTTGGTCAGGTCCTCGATTTGTTTATCGATTCCCGGCCACCACACATAAGCCCTGGCTAGGCTTTTCATTTTTACCCCTCCCAGATGACCCTCATGAAGCTCATTGAGCACTCTGTCTCTCAACTTGGGTGGAATTACCACTCGGGATCCACACATCAAGGTCCCCCAGCACACTGACAGCTGTTCTCTCCTTGGCGAGAATGCTGGCAACAGTGAGTCGCCATGTGCTGGCCATCCCTTCACCGTCAAATCATAGACCCGAGAGAGTGTCGGGTCATTTCGGGTTTCCTTCTCTATACTTGAGTTTGTAACAGGCAGACATTCGACTATGGTCGCATGGAATATCTCAACAGGGTCCACTGCAGGTGCTTCCTCTACCGTAGGCAACGGTAGGCGCGACAGCCCATCAGCGTTTCCATGCTGCTTCGTACCCTTGTACTCTATATCGTACTGATATGCCCCTAGAAAAAGTGACCATCTTTGCAGCCGTTGCGCCGTCATCACCGGAACGCCCTTCTTTGGGTTAAAAATGGAGACCAGGGGCTGATGATCAGTCAGTAGGGTGAATTTCTGCCCGTGCAGATAGTGATTGAACTCTTCACCCCCCACACCAGGCTGAGGGCCTCCCTGTCAATCTGGGCGTAGTTACGCTCAGCTGAGGTTAACGAGCGCGACGCAAAGGCTATTGGCCTCTCTAAACCGTCAAGGAATTTGTGTGACAGCACCGCTCCAATGCCGTAGGGAGACGCATCACATGCCAACCGAATCGGTAGTGTTGGGTTGTAGTGGGCCAATACTTCTTTTGAAGTGATTAGGCATTTACATTTCTGAAAGGCACGCTTACACTCATCACTCCATTTCCATGTTACTCCAGTTTGCAGCAGGGCATTCAGTGGCTGCAGAATTGTAGATAAATTCGGCAAGAACTTATGGTAGTAGTTCACCAGCCCGAGAAACGACCTCAGTTGCGACACATTTTCCGGTGCTGGAGCCTTGACTACAGCCTCAATCTTGTCTGGCGGCTTATGCAACCCTTCCTCATCAATCATGTGGCCACAATACGAGATTTGTCTCCTGCAGAACTCGCATTTGGGGCGGTTGGCTCGTAGCCCATATTCCTGCAATCTAGTGAGCACCTGCTCCAGGTTGGCAAGGTGTTCACTGTCATTTTCGCCCGTAACCAGGATGTCGTCCAAATAACACTGGGTCCCTGGGATCCCTTGCAGGACTTGTTCCATCGCCCTCTGCCAAATAGCCGGGGCTGATGCTACCCCGAATACCAGTCGATTGTACTGGTAAAGGCCTTTGTGAGTGTTTATCGTGAGGTATTTCCTAGATGCTTCTTCCACCTCTATTTGTAGATACGCTTGGGCCAGATCAATCTTCGTAAAGCGTTTCCCTCCAGATAGTGAGGCGAAAATATCTTCTATCCGTGGAAGTGGATATTGTACTGTGTGCAGGACTGGGTTCACAGTTACCTTGAAGTCCCCACAGATGCGAACCTTCTTCGGCTCCCCAGGCGTGCTGCTCAATGATTTCTTCATTACAGGAACGATGGGTGTGGCCCACTCGCTCCAGTCCACCTTGGACAGCACACCCGAACACTCCAGACTCTCCAGTTCTGCTTCAACGGCTGGGCGGATCGCGTACGGCACCGGTCTGGCCTTAAAAATTTTGGGTTTGCGTTATCTTCGATTTTTATCGTTGCCTTTACTCCTTTTAGAGTCCCAAGTCCTTGTTGGAACACCTCTTTCGCGTCAGTTAGAATTTGTGACAGTCGTCCAGGTGTGACATCATCATCCTTTTTGTCAGTCACAGTTAGCGTCTGAATGGAATGCCAATCCAATTGTATTTTTCGGATCCATTCACATCCCAATAATGGTGGTCCTCCATCTTGTAGTATATATAGATACAGTTTCTGTGTTTCCTTGCCGTTATATTTAACTGGCACCCTTATTTTTCCTCTGGGGTAGACTTTTTGCCCCATGTATGTCTTCAGTACAATGGACGTGTCCTTTAAGGGTATGTGTGAGAATAGCCGCTCATAGTCTCGTCGATTCATGACAGTTAGGGCTGATCCTGTATCCAATTCCATCTTTACTTGGGACCCTGCTATCATGAGGGTGACCCAAATGGTTTGGTGATCCTCCTTTGCGATCACGTTGTGTAACTTTAGACAACTTAGTCTCCTGCTCCCGGAGTCGTTATCACTCTCCTGATCTTCCGAACTACTGTCTGTCATTTTTTTTACTTTCTTGTACTTTTCCTTAGTAGTTCTTGTAGTGTTGGTTTTCTTTCCCGACCTGCAGACTCTTGCTATATGTCCCATTTTCCCACATTGCCTGCATACTTTGTCCTTAAACCAACAGTCCTTCTGATCATGGGTTGTTCTGCCGCAGCGATAGCACTTTTCTGCTCCATACGCCATTTCGTTAGCGCTGTATTCTTGTGGTTTCTGTTGTATTTCCGCAGCTCCCCGTGCTGCTGCTTTGTAGGATACTGCTACGCTGAAAGCCTGTTCTAGCGTCAGGTCCTTTTCCGAAAGTAGTCGTTTCTGGGTTCCTTCACTCTGGAGCCCGCAGACAAACTTATCCCATAAGGTGTCTGCATGTCCTGCTCCGAACTGGCAGTGCTTCGATAACTTGCGTAGTTCCGTAAGATAGTCAGCATTGTTCTCATCTCTGTGCTGGTTTCTTTTATGGAACTTGAATCTTTCTGCTATCAGCAGCGGTGTAGGGTTTAGGTGTTCCTGTAAGATATTAACAATCTCTTCAAAACGTTTCTCCATTGGTTTAGCTGGGGTAATTAAATTCCGCAATAGGCCATACGTTCTCGCGCCCATTAAATTTAATAATACCGACACCTTCTTTCCATTGGCCACCTCATTGGCATTGCAGTACACTTCAATTCTTTCCACATACGTGGTCCAGTCTTCTACCTCGTTGTCGAAAGCAGTGATACTGCCACTCTTCGGCATCTTGGGTGATTTAAAATGGTGCCGCCCGCGCTTTTTCTTCTTCCCCAATGGAATAAAATGGCGCCTCCCGCGCCTTTCCTTCTTCCCCAATGGAATAAAATGGCGCCTCCCGCGCTTTTCCTTCTTCCCCTTGCTGCCACGCTGCTCCTAGCGTTCTACAGGGTAATGGCGGCGACCCGCAGCTTCGGCGTGTCTCACTTTTCCTTCCCCTCGTTTATTTTCTCTCCGCTGCCCGGTTCTTGAGCATCGACCGTGCCATGTGCGCTCCACCCTCTCTCTCTTTTTCCTCCCAGCGACGCTGCGCGGCCCCTTTTTGCAGAGCCGCTCGATCGAGCTCGAGCCCGCCGTAGTCCGGAAGGGTCAGTGCACTACCTGCTACCAGCACGATTTGCTGGAACACCTTGACTGGGGAGCCAAGCCCAGCTCTCCACAGCCTCTCCCGCAATTCTCCGAACACCGATGAATCCTTGGGCGGTTGCCCGCGGTCGACGCCCGTTGCTCAGACTTCGACCTCCAAGAAACTTCTTCTCAGGGAAAGATCCCCGTGAGGTGATACAGCACCGCAGGTGAGTTCGAACCTGCTCGTCGCCACTGTAAAGTCCGCGCCTTAATAATACACGGACTGCGGGAGAACAATTAAACAGGTATTTACTTGAACAGAGGGTAACGTCAGACTGAAGTACAGAAGCCTGCTAGGGCCTTTTAGACAGGTGTGGTTACTGCCGGTACTGCAGTATAAAATCAGTTCTTCTCTTAAAGGTACATACACAACAAGAACAACTTCTCTGCTCTAAGGAGAACAACCCCAGCTTCTCTAGTCTATCCACCTAACTGAAGTCCCTCATCCCTGGAATCATTCTCGTAAATCTTTTCTGCAACCTCTCTAAGGCCTTCACATCCTTCCTAAAGTGCGGTGCCCAGAATTGGACACAATGCTCCAGGTGAGGCCGAACCAGTGTTTTATAAAGGTTCATCATAACTTCCTTGCTTTTGTATGCTTTTTTAACTGCTTTCTCAACCTGCCCTGCCACCTTCAACAATTTGTGCACATATACCCCCAGGTCTCTCTGTTCATGCATCCCCTTTAGGATTGTAGACTTTAGTTTATATTGCCTCTCCTCATTCTTTCTACCAAAATGTATCACTTCGCACTTTTCTGCGTTAAATTTCATCTGCCACATGTCCGCCCACTTCACCAGCCTGTCTGTCTTCTTGAAGTCTCTCACTCTCCTCCTCACTGTTCACTATACTTCCAAGTTTTGTGTCATCTGCAAATTTTGAAATTGTGCCTTGTACAACCACATCAAGTCATTAATATATATCAAGAAAAGCAGTGATTCTAGTACCGACCCCTGGGGTACACTACTGTATACCTTCCTCCAGTCCGAAAAACAACCATTCACCAGTACTCTCTGTTTCCTGTCATTTAGCCAATTTCGTATCCATGCTGCCACTGTCCCTTTTATTCCATGGGCTTCAACTTTGCTGGCAAGCCTTTTATGTGGCACTTTATCAAACACCTTTTGGAATTCCATGTACACCACGTCAACCGCTTTGCCCTCATCAACTCTCTCTGTTACCTCATCAAAAAACTCGATCAAGTTAGTTAAACACGATTTGCCTTTAACAAATCTGCTGGCTTTCCTTAATTAATCAGTCCCAGTGACTGTTAACTTTGTCCCTGATTATCGTTTCTAAAAGCTTCCCTGCTACCGAGGTTAAACGGACTGGCCTGTAGTTGCTGGGTTTATCCTTACACCCTGTTTTGAACAAGGGTGTAATATTTGCAATTCTCCAGTCCTCTGGCACCACCCCTGTCTCTAAGGAGGATTGGAAGATTATGGCCATGGCCAGTGCCTCTGTGATTTCCTCCTCCTCAGCTTCCTCCACTTTCACTATGATTTTGGCAGCATCTTCTTCCTCGGTGAAGACAGATACAAAGTACTCATTTAGCACCTCAGCCATGCCCTCTGCCTCCATGCCTAGTTCTCCTTTTTGGTCTCTAATCGGCACAATCCTCCTCTTACTGCCTGTTTACTATTTAGATGCCTATAGAAGACTCTTGAATTCCCTTTTATGTTAGTTGCCAATCTATTCTCATACTCTCTCTTTGCCCCTCTTTTCTTTTTCACTTCCCCTCTGAACTTTCTATATTCAGCCTGATTCTCACTTGTATTCTCAGCCTGACATCTGTCATATATGCTCTTTTTCTGCTTCATCTTACTCTCTATCTCTTTCGTCATCCAGGGAGATCTGACTTTGGTTGCCCTACCTTTCCCCCTCGTGGGAATGAACCTCGACTGTATCTGAACTATCTCCTCTTTAAAGGTTGGATTTTTTTTTCATTCATTGATGGGATGTGGGCGTCGCTGGCTGGCTAGGCCTGCATTTAGTGCCCATCCCTAATTGCCCTTGAGAAGATGGTGGTGAGCCGCCTTCTTGAATCGCTGCAGTCCATATGGTGTAGGTACACCCACAATGCTGTTAGGAAGGGAGTTCCAGGATTTTGGCCCAGCGACAGTGAAGGAACGGCGATACAGGTCCAAGTCAGGATGGTGTGTGGCTTGGAGGGGAACTTGTAGGTGGTGATGTTCCCATGCGTCTGTTGCCCTTGTCCTTCTAAGTGGTAGAGGTCGCGGGTTTGGAAGGTGCTGTTGAAGGAGCTTTGGCGAGTTGCTGCAGTGCATCTTGTAGATGGTACACACTGCAGCCACAGTGCGCCGGTGGTGGAGGGAGTGAATGTTGAAGGTGGATGGAGTGCCAATCAAGCTGGCTGCTTTATCCTGAATGGTGTCGAGCTTCTTGAGTGTTGTTGGAGCTGCACTCATCCAGGCAAGTGGAGAGTATTCCATCACACTCCTGACTTGTGCCTTGTAGATGGTGGAAAGGCTTTGGGGAGTCAGGAGGTGAGACACTCGCCGCAGAATTCCCAGCCTCTGGCCTGCTCTTGTAGCCACAGTATTTATATGGCTGGTCCAGTTCAGTTTCTGATCAATGGTAACCCCCAGGATGTTGATAGTGGGGGATTCAGCGATGGTAATGCCATTGAATGTCAAGGGGAGATGGTTAGAGTCTCGCTTGTTGGAGATGGTCATTGCCTGGCACTTGTGTGGTGCGAATGTTACTTGCCACTTGTCAGCCCAAGTCTGAATGTTGTCCAGGTCTTGCTGCATATGGACACGGACTGTGTCAGTATCTGACGAGTCTCGAATGGTGCTGAACAGTGTGCAATCATCAGCGAACATCCCCACTTCTGACCTTATGATGGAGGGAAGGTCATTGATGAAACAGCTGAAGATGGTTGGGCCTAGGACACTGCCCTGAGGAACTCCTGCAGTGATGTCATGTGATTGGGATGAATGACCTCCAACAACCACAGCCAACTTCCTTTGTGTTAGGTATGATTCCAACCAATGGAGAGTTTTCCCCTTGATTCCCATTGACTTCAGTTTTGCTAGGGCTCCTTGATGCCACACTCGATCAAATGCTGCCTTGATGTCAAGGGCAGTCACTCTCACCTCACCTCTTGAGTTCAGCTCTTTTGTCCATGTTTGGACCAAGGCTGTAATGAGGTCAGGAGCTGAGTGGCCCTGGCGGAATCCAAACTGGGCATCAGTTAGCAGGTTATTGCTGAGTAAGTGCCGCTTGATAGCACTGTCGACGACACCTTCCATCACTTTGCTGATGATTGAGAGTAGACTGATGGGACGGTAATTGGCCGGGTCGGATTTGTCCTGCTTTTTGTAGACAGGACATACTTGGGCAATTTTCCACATTGCCGGGTAGATGCCAGTGTTGTAGCTGTACTGGAACAGCTTGGCTAGGGGCGCAGCTAGTTCTGGAGCACAAGTCTTCAGTACTATTGCCGGAATGTTGTCAGGGCCCATAGCCTTTGCAGTATCCAGTGTCTTCAGCCGTTTCTTGACATCACGTGGAGTGAATTGAATGGGCTGAAGACTGGCATCTGTGATGCTGGGGACCTCAGGAGGAGGCCGAGATGGATCATCCACTCGGCACTTCTGGCTGAAGATAGTTGCAAATGCTTCAGCCTTGTCTTTTGCACTCATGTGCTGGGCTCCACCATCATTGAGGATGGGGATATTTTTGGAGCCTCCTCCTCCTGTTAACTGTTTAATTGTCCACCACCACTTACGACTGGATGTGGCAGGACTGCAGAGCTTTGATTGATCCGATGGTTGTGAGATCGCTTAGCTCTGTCTATCGCATGTTGCTTCCGTTGTTTGGCATGCAAGTAGTCCTGTGTTGTAGCCTCACCAGGTTGACACCTCATTTTTCGGTATGCCTGGTGCTGTTCCCGGCATGCTCTCCTGCACTCTTCGTTAAACCAGGGTTGATCTCCCGGCTTGATGGTAATGGTAGAGTGAGGGATATGCCAGGCCATGAGGTTACAGATTGTGGTTGAATACAATTCTGCTGCTGCTGATGGCACACAGCGCCTCATGGATGCCCAGTTTTGAGTTGCCAGATCTGTTCGAAATCTGTCCCATTTAGCACAGTGGTAGTGCCACACAACACGGTGGAGGGTATCCTCAACATGAAGACGGGACTTCGTCTCCACAAGGACTGTGCGGTGGTCACTTCCACCAATGCTGTCATGGACAGATGCATCTGCAACAGGTAGATTGGTGAGGACGAGATCAAGTAGGTTTTTCCCTCTTGTTGGTTCCCTCACCACCTGTCGCAGTCCCAGTCTGGCAGCTATGTCCTTTAGGACTCGGCCAGCTCGGTCAGTTGTGGTGCTACCGAGCCACTCTTGGTGATGGACATTGAAGTCCCCCACCCAGAGGACATTTTGTGCCCTTGCTACTCTCAGTGCTTCTTCCAATTGGTGTTCAACATGAAGGAGTACTGATTCATCAGCTGAGGGAGGACGGTAGGTGGTAATTGGCAGGAGGTTTCCTTGCCCATGTTTGACTTGATGCCATGAGACCTCATGGGGTCCTGAGTCAATGTTGAAGACTCCCAGGGCTACTCCCTCCCGACTGTATACCACGGTGCCACCACCTCTGGTGGGTCTGTCTTGCCGGTGGGACAGGACATACCCAGGGATGGTGATGGTGGTGTCTGGGACATTGGTTGTAAGGTATGATTCAGTAATGATGACTATGTCAGGCTATTGCTTGACTAGTCTGTGGGACAGCTCTCCCAATTTTGGCACAAGCCCCCAGATGTTGGTAAGGAGGACTTTGCAGGGTCGACAGGGCTCGGTTTGCCGTTGTCATTTCCGGTGCTGAGGTCGATGCCGGGTGGTCCGTCCGGTTTTATTCTTATTGTTTTTCGTAGCGGTTGTTTACAACTGAGTGGCTTGCTAGGCCATTTCAGAGGGCATTAAGAGTCAACCACATTGCTGTAGGTCTGGATTCAATTTATTTTTGGACTTGTATTTATATCTTTAAATCTGCAACAGAATGTGACATCTGAAGTGTGACAGATGTCAGATTTTGTAAACATTTATTTATCTATATATATCTATATAAATTGCTCGTCCGTCTGTGTCTGTCTGTCTGTCCTCTATACACTCAAAAGTTATAGAGCGTACCTACACATGTGTTACATCAAAAGAAAGCTTACGATTCCGGAACGGTCATAAGCGTATTTACTTTTCCGTCAGACAAATATTGTGCCGACAGTATCCAAAAAACGTTCAAAATTCCGCTCATTAAATGGGAAAAATTCTGCTCATTAGCATTGAGTGACGTGAAGGTTGACCAATCATACAGGGAGCGCGCTGCGTCACGGGGGGCGTGTAATGGCGTTTGTGGGCGTGGCTTAACTTTTCAAACTGCCGTTCATTCAGCCATCTTGATTTTTCTGCCTTTCTTTACCTCACTCGCTCCTTCTCTCTCTCTCTCCTCTTCCCTCTCTCTCTAAGGAAAATAATGTAAGAAGTCACACAACACCAGGTTATAGTCCAACAGCTTTATTTGAAATCACAAGCTTTTGGAGCGCTGCTCCTTCTTCAGGTGAAGTGGAGAAATGCATAAAGACACAGCTTATATAGTCAGAGAATCATGTCAGATGTTTACAGGTAACCTTTCCAACTGCCATTTATCACACCTCGGCAGAGAGATAATCACAGCAGTCAAAGGTGTGAATGGTGTCCAAACAGGTCAGTCAGGGAAACATTACATCAAAGAACAATGAGGTGGGGTCACAAGGGGTCAAATATTGCAGATGCTGGGGTCTGTATGAAAAACAAAAAAACAGACAAAAAACATTTTTTTTGGCTGGAAATCACAGCAGGTCCGGCCGCATCTGTGTAGAGAGAACAAGCCAATGTCGACTCGAGTCTGGATGACCCTGCGTCAGGTGGGTTTAGCAACCCTATTTAGCAAATACTATTTAGCAACCCCAGATTATCTCTCTGCCGAGGTGTGATAAATGGCAGTTGGAAAGGTTACCTGAAAACATCTGACATGATTCTCTGACTATATAAGCTGTGTCTTTATGCATTTCTCCACTTCACCTGAATAAGGAGCAGCGCTCCGAAAGCTTGTGATTTCAAATAAAGCTGTTGGACTATAACCTGGTGTTGTGTGACTTCTTACATTTGTCCACCCCAGTCCAACTCCGGCATCTCCACACCATAAGGAAAATAACAAATTCATTGACTTTTAAATACTATTTAGCAATCTCTCTTTATTGCAGTGGATGCGCAGAGCCACGGCCTAGCAGCGCGGGAAGCCTGGGCCTTGAGTTGAGTGGATTCCCGGCGCGATGCCGCTGCCCCCTGGGCCCGGTCCTCGGCTCCGTTTGCGGCCGGGGACTCGGGCTTTCCCCTCCTCGGCCCGGTCCCGGGGCTCGACTCCGTTTGCGGCTGGGGACTCGGGCTTTCCCCCCCTCGGCCCGGTCCCGGGGCTCGGCTCCGTTTGCGGCCGGGGACTCGGGCTTTCCCCCACTCGGCCCGGTCCTGGGGCTCGGCTCCGTTTGCAGCGGGAGCTCAGCTTGGGTGACTCGGGCCGGGTCTCAGGCGCTACACCGCCCACGGGGTCTCCGTAGCTTTCTCCCCTCTCTCCTGTCACCCCGGCCTCGCAGAAGTAGGAGCAGTGATGATGGGCCGGCAGGGAAGGAGCTGCTGCTCGGGGCCGCGGTTGCTGCCCTTCGCCCGGAGGCTCGCCTACTTTGACGGCCATTTCGAGTGGCTGTGCCGGCGCCGGCTGCCCGTCTCCGAGCCTGAGTGGCACCGGGTGCTGGAGCCTCTGCTCCGCTGCGGGGCTGCACCGACTGGCGCCCGGACTCGCTCTCGCTCGGGCCGCCGCACCATGGCGCTGGCCACCGCCGCCCTGCTCTCGCTCGGCTGCTTCTTCCTCCTCTGCAGCCGCCCTGCTCTCGCTCGGCTGCTTCTTCCTCCTCTGCAGCCACCAGGCGCTCGCTTCCTGAGCTTCTGTGGCCAGGCTATGCTCATCCAGGTCGGTATCCGCCTCGACCTCTGCGAGAGGTTGCACTGCCAAAGCTTTCAAAATATCTCTTTATTGTATTGGATGTCAGAGGGATTCTAAGAAACGCCGTTAACCCAGCTTGCATTTATCTAGCGCCTTCAACTTCTAACTTCCCCCCCCCACACACCCCCTTTCCCCCACCCCCCCTTTCCCCCCCCACTTTCCCCCTTTCCCCCCACCCCCCCTTTCCCTCCACCCCCCTTTCACCCCCCCACCCCTTTCCCCCCCACCCCTTCCCCCCCACCCCCTTTCCCCCCCACCCCTCCCTGTTATTCCCACCCCCCCTTTCCCCCACCCTCCTTATCCCCCCACACCCCCTTTCAACCCCCCTCCCCACCCCCGCCCCCCCACCCCCCTTTCCCCCCTCCCCACCCCCCCTTTCCTCCAGCCCCCTTTCCCCCCTCCCCACCTTTCCCCACCCCCCTTTCCCCCCACACCCCTTTCCCTCCCCACCCCCCTTCCCCCCCACCCCTCCCCTCCCCCCCTCTCCACCCCACCCCCTTTCCCTCCCCACCCCCCCACCCCTTTCCCTCCCCCTTTCCCCACTCCCCACCCCCCCTTTCCCCCCCACCCCCTTCCCCTACCCCCCACCCCTTTCCTCCCTCCCCACCCCCTTTCCCCCCCCCACCCCCTTCCCACCCCCCATTCCCCCCTCCCCACCCCCCTTTCCCCCCCTTGTGTTGGGTCAAATTCTCTGTGTTACGATGTCACTGTCCTGGGGCTGGTTATTGTTAGTAGTGTTATTAGTAACTTCACTGAGTCCCAGGACTAGTTGACTGAGGGTGTTCTTCTTTATGGTCCTCTCTTGGCATTTCTGGGCTTCGTAATGATAGCAGTGGGGGTTGCTCATTTTTAGGTGTTTCCAAAATTTGGTGGCTCTTTTTTGGATAGTGATTATTACTGGATATTGGCCTAGTTCTGCCCTGCATGCATTGTTTACGGTTTTCCTTTGAGTCCGGAGGATACTTTTACAGAATTCTGCATGTAGGATCTCAATTGGATGTTTGTCCTATTTTGCAAATTCTTGTTGTGTTAGCGGTCCCCACACCTCACTGCCATAGAGTGCAATTGGTTCAATTACTGATTAAAAAATTTTGAGCCAAATGCTAATTGGGATTTCTATTTGGATTGATTTTTTAATGGCATAGAAAGCCCTTCTTGCTTTCTCTTTCAGTTCATTCACAGCCAGATGAAAATTTCCCGTAGAACTGATTTTTAAGCCCAAGTATGTATAGTTAGTGGTTTGTTCAATTTTAGTTGTTCCTAGTGTGAAATTTATTTTTGGTCCCTGATGTCTGGATCTTTGCTGGAACACAAGGACTTTGGTTTTTGGGGGGTTTATTGTCAGGGCCCAGGTCTGACAGAATGACTCTAGCAGATCCAGGTTCTGCTGTAGACCCTCCTTAGTTGGTGACAGTAGAACCAGGTCATCTGCATAGAGGAGGAATTTAACCTTGGATTCATATAGGGTGAGGCCGGGTGCTGTAGATTGTTCAAGTAGTTTTGCCAACTCATTTATGTAAATATTAAAGAGTGTCGGTGAGATGGGCGAGCCCTGCGTCACACCACGCCCCTGTGGGAAGTATTTTGTTTGTTTGTCTCCAATTTTAACTGCACATTTATTGTTTGTATACATTGATTTAATTACATCATATGTTTTTCCCCCTACACCACTTTAGATAAGTTTCAAGAATAGACCGTCATGCCAGATGGAATCGAAAGCCTTCTGGAAATCTATAAAGCAGGCAAAAATTTTGCTTTTGTTTTGGTGAACATGTTTGTCAATTAGGGTCTGTAGGGTGAAGATATGATCTGATGTTCTATAGTTTGGTAGGAATCCAATTTGGCTTTTACTCAAGACATTGTGCTCCTCAAGGAAGTTTATAAGTCTTTTGTTTATGATACTACAGAATACCTTCCCCAGGTTACTGTTTACACAGATGCCTCGATAGTTATTTGGGTCAACTTTGTCCCCACTTTTGTATATGGGCGTTATGAGTTCTTTGTTCCAGATATCAGGGAAGTAACCAACACTCAGAACCAAGTTGAAGAGTTTTAGGATAGCTAATTTCATTTTATCGTCAGTGTGTTTAATCATCTTGCTTAGGATGCCATCTGCACCGCAAGCTTTTCCTGGTCGCAGGTCCTTGAGTTTTTCAAATAGCTCTTTTTCAGTTATTATGGGGTCTAGGGGGTTTTGGTTATCTTTTATGGCAATTTCGAGCTTTTCCAGTTTTTTGCATATTTGGTATTGCTCTGGGCTTAGTGTGTTTTTCTGGTATAATTTTTCAAAGTGGTTTTCCCATGTGTCTCCGTTTTGAATGGCCAATTCGTTGTGTTGTTTTTTGTGTAATGTATTCCAGTTGTCCCAGAAACAATTGGAATCAATGGATTCCTCAATGGAGCTGAGTGTATTCTTAATATACTGCTCTTTTTTGGTTCTGAGTGTGTTTCTGTATTGTGTTAGTGTCTGACAATAAGTAAGGCGTAATTCCTCGTTTTCTGGCTGTCTGTGTTTTTGGTTTGATATTTTTCTGAGTTTTTTCCTCATGTTATGGCAATCTGGGTCAAACCATTTTTCATAGTTTTTTGTTTTGGGTTTATTCTTGCGAACTTTCAAGTTTGACATTGTTGCCAAATTATCAAAAATATTATTCAGGTTATTCACTGCCCGGTTTACGCCTTCTTTATTGTGAGTGTATATGTTTTCCAGAAAGGTGTCCAAGAGAGCTCGAGTTGATTGATTACTTATTGCTTTCTGGTATTTTCCCGTGCTGTTTTTGGCCCATCTGTAGGATTTTTTGGTGTTGTACAGCTTACTGGGTTGTGTTTCTTTTTTGGTTGTTTCTGTCCTTTTAAGATACGCAGTAATTTGACTGTGGTCTGACAGTGTTGTTTGTGGTTTGACTGTGAATGCTCTGAAAGAGGATGGGTCCAAATCTGTAATCATATAGTCTACGGTGCTGCAGCCAAGATGTGAGCAATAGGTCGATCTTCCTAGGAGGTCTCCCATGAACCTACCATTGACAATGTACAGACCCAGGCTTCGACAGAGCTGCAGGAGCTGTTTTCCGTTAGCATTTGTCTGTTTTTCGCAGTTATGCCTGTATGGATGGGAAGGGATATCGAAGTGGTTATTCCCGAATATGTAATTGTTTCCCTGATTATTGGTGAAGTCTGGTTCTTCGCCAGTTCTTGAATTGAGGTCACCACAGATCAACACGTTCCCCTGGGCCTGGAATTGGATAATCTGCCTCTCAATGTTGGAGAAGGTGTCCTCTTTAAAGTATGGGGATTCCATTGGGGGGATATAGAGTGCGCAAATGAAAACATCTTGAGTGTTAGAGATGATGCCCCTCTTAATTTTGAGCCATATGTGGTTTTCGCCCTTTTTTATAAATTTGATGCAATTCTTAAGCTCTGTTTTAAACCAAATCAGTATGCCTCCAGAGTCTCTGCCCTGGGTTACTCCTGGCAAGTTATTGGAGGGGACCACCAGCTCTGTGTACCCATGGGGACGGCCAGTGTGTCCTTCTCCTCTACACCAAGTTTCCTGTAAAATGATAATATCCAGATCTTTAATTTCATCTATGAACTCTGGGGTCCTACTCTTCATGTCGAGCACAGAAGAGCGTAGACCTTGGATATTCCAGGTCGAAATATATAAGGACTTCATGTTAAGTTTGATCTTTTACTATGATAGGTTAAAGTATGATATGTGTTTGTCGTGTCTAAATGGGGAAAAAAAAATAACATTTCAATTGTCTATAAATGCTGATACTAATTGGTTACAACTCTTTCTAGCAACTAGTCCTTTTTTTCTGATCCATAAGGCAGAAGTAGCTGCTGCTGCGCGTCTGCATTATGTCTCTTAATGGATTGTCTCTGCCTGAGGTATTGCGTACGCCCTGAGCATCTCTCCCTCTGTCTGGCTGGGGGCGGTCCTGTTCCCCTTGTAGGACAGGAGTGGTGCAGGTCCGACATTGTTGTTGTGCATGGGGATCCTCTCTGGTCCCGGTTGGTGTGGTGGTGGTCTCTGTAGTAGTCCTGGTCTGTACCCCGTTGGTCTCTGGTGGTCGGGGGGGGTTCCTCCCGGAGTCTGGGTATGGACCCGGTTAAAAGCGACGTCCTTCAGGGCTTTAGCAAAGATCAATATTCGCTTCCTGTGGATATGGACGTGGTCGTGAAGACATTCCACATCGAGGGTGGGGTGTTGGGCCAGGTGCACGTTGTGTTTTAATTCACAGTCTCTTGCTATGCTGGCATTTATCTCATGGATTGTTTTGTTGTTAAAGTCTGTTCTCGGCAATAGTGTGGAAACAGTGATTCTAGTGTTTGGGAATGTATTGCTTGCCTTCTCAATCACTGATCTGAGCGATGTTGCTACCCTTTTCTGCTGGGCCTTTAGGTCATTTGTGCCAGTGTGTATTATGTGTTGGGGGGAGCCTAATCGGGTTTTGGTCAGCCATTCCAGGGCTCTGTCTGTTGTTGGGCACCGGATCTTTTTTACTATATGTCTAGGGAAGAGCTTTTTCTCCCATAGAAATTTCCCATTTGAGCCTATGAGTATTACGATGTCAGCCTCGACTCATAGGTTGTGTGTTGGACTGGGGTGGTCGTGTCTGCTGTGTGCGCTCCTCTTGTGAGCGGCTCGCCTGTGGTTCCACAGTGGTGGGGAAAGACTGAGTTTCAGTATGCTGGTCGGTCTGTGTGGCACCCCCTGTATTGTGTGTCTGCTGTTGTTCAGTGTGAGAGTGCAGCTGTTCAGTCGGGCTCTGTATTGTCTTATCCCTAGCCTCTGGCTGCTGGGCTAATGGTGCTATCTCTCCCCTATGGCTTTCTATGTCTTTCTGCAGCTCTTTCACCTGATTCCCAAGTAAATTCAGCTCTCTCCTGTATCTCTCCCTCTCTTGCTTTTGTTCATGTTTCATTGTTAAAATGCTGTTTTCTTGGTCGGTTTTCAGTTTAAGGACCTCCTCTCTAAGTTTAACTAGCTCTGTCTCCAGCTGGTTAAATTTCTCCTTCAGTTGTATCTGGCTGTGGGATCCCAGGGTGTGTGTCCGGTCGGAGCTGGAGGGCTCACTCACTTCCTGGCTCGGCTGCTCTTCGCTTGGTGAGCTGGAAGTGGTAGGGGGAGTATGTGTGGCTTCCTCCCTGGTAATTACGCTGGGTTTGGTCAACTGTACCATGTGGCTGTGGGGCCCCGGGGTGAGTGTCTGGTTAGAACTGTGTGGCTCGCTCATCTCCTGACCAGGCTGATTTACTCCTGGTGAGTTGTAAATGGTGGGGGGAGTGTGTGTCGCTTTTTCCCTGTTAGTCACTCTGGGGCTGTTCCTTCCCCTCTCAGTTATTTCTTTCAGTGTCTTGAAGGCCGTTTCAAAGTCGTCGAGGTAGCCTTGCACCAATATTGTTCCGTTACTGTACATGTTGACAGTCGTGGTTGCAGTATCAGGGTCCCCTGATTTCTTTATTTTCAGTTTGGACCCATTAGCGGTTTTTTCATGCTTAACCCTGGGATAGTTTATGTTTATTGCTCTGATCCAAGACGCTGACTGATCTGAGTAAAAAATGAGATTACACATTTTCCCACTTTTGTACCAGTCAGCAAAAAGAGTTTGTGGTTTTGCTCTCAGCTGCTGTTGCTTGAGCGATTTTTCAGCAGGTTTTTGGTGTTGGGGGGAATCTGGAAGAGGTTGCTCTCAGTGCGCCTCGGGAGCTGCTGCGGCTCCTCTGATTCGCTCATTTTTTGTTATTTTTTTTAGTGTAGAGGTAAAAAATATTGTTGAAACATAGAAACATAGAAGATAGGAGCAGGAGTAGGCCATTCGGCCCCTCGAGCCTGCTCCGCCATTCAATGAGATCATGGCTGATCATCCAAATTCAGTACCCTGTCCCTGCCTTCTCCCCATATCCCTTGATCCCTTTAGCCTTAAGAAATATATCCAACTCTTTCTTGAATATATTTAATGAACTGGCCTCCACCGCCCTCTGTGGCAGAGAATTCCACAGGTTCACCACTCTCTGGGTGAAGAAATTCCTCCTCATTTCAGTCCTAAATGGCTTACCCCTTATCCTTAGACTGTGACCCCTGGTTCTGGACTCCCCGGCCATCAGAAACCTCCTTCCTGCATCTAGTCTGTCCAGACCTGACAGAATTTTATAGGTTTCGATGAGATCCCCTCTCAATCTTCTAAACTCCAGTGAGTATAAGCCCAATCGACACAATCTCTCCTCATACGTCATTCCTGCCATCCCAGGTATCAGCCTGGTGAATCTTCGCTGCACTCCTTCCATGGCAAGAACGTCCTTCCTCAGGTAAGGCGACCAAAACTGCAAACAATACTCAAGGTGTGGTCTCACCAAGGCCCTGTACAACTGTAGCAAGACACCCTTGTTCCTGTACTCGAACCCTCTTGCTACGAAGGCCAACATACCATTTGCCTTCTTAACCACCTGCTGCACCTGCATGCTTACCTTCAGCGACTGGTGTACAAGAACACCCAGGTCTCTTTGCACTTCCCCTTCTCCCAATCTATTACCATTCAAATAATAATCTGCCTTCCTGTTTTTGCCACCAAAGTGGATAACCTCACATTTATCCACATTATAGTGCATTTGCCACGTTTCTGCCCAATCACCCAACCTGTCCAAATCGTGCTGGAGTTTCACGACATCCTCCTCACAGCATACCCTCCCACCCAGCTTTGTGTCGTCTGCAAATTTGGAGATATTACATCCAATTCCCTCGTCCAGATCATTAATATATATTGTGAACAGCTGGGGTCCTAGGACCGATCCTTGCGGTACCCCACTAGTCACTGCCTGCCACTCGGAAAACGACCCGTTTATTCCAACTCTTTGCTTTCTGTCCGCCAACCAGTTCTCTATCCAAGTCAATACCTTGCCCCCAATCCCATGTGCCTTAATTTTGCATGCTAATCTCTTATGCGGGACCTTATCGAAAGCCTTCTGAAAGTCCAAATGCACCACATCCACTAGTTCTCCCTTATCTATTTTACCAGTTACATCCTCAAAAAATTCCAGTAGATTAGTCAAGCATGATTTACCTTTTGTAAATCCATGTTGACTTTGTCCGATCCAGTCACTGCTTTCCAAGTGCTCTGCTATTACATCTTTTATAATGGACTCTAGCATTTCCCCCACTACCGATGTCAAGCTTACCGGTCTATAATTCCCTGCCTTTTCTCTACCACCTTTTTTGAATAGTGGGGTAACATTAGCTACCCGCCAATCCATGGGTACCGTTCCAGAGTCTATCGAGTTCGGGAAGATGACCAGCAATGCATCTACTATTTCTAGGGCCACTTCCTTAAGTACCCTGGGATGTAGATTATCAGGCCCTGGGGATTTATCGGCCTTCAGTCCCATCAATTTTCCTAACACCATTTCCCTACAAATACTGATTTCTGTCAGTTCCACCCTTTCATCAGACCCTATGTCTGGGACCCAGCATCTCTGGGAGGTTATTTGTGTCCTCCTTTGTGAAGACAGAACCAAAATATGTATTTAGTTGGTCTGCCATTTCTTTGTTCCCCATTATAAATTCCCCCGATTCTGACTGCAAGGGACCTACGCTTGACTTCACCAATCTTTTTCTCTTCACATATCTATAAAAGCTTTTAGTGTCAGTTTTTATGTTCTCTGCAAGCTTACTCTCATATTCTATTTTCCCTTTCTTAATTAATCCCTTTGTCCTCCTTTATTGAATCCTAAACTGCTCCCAATCCTCAGGATTATTGCTTTTTCTGGCCAATTTATATGCCCTCTCCTTGGACCTTATGCTATCCCTAATTTCCCTTGTTAGCCACAGTTGAATCACCTTTTTTGTTTTATTTTTATGCCAAACTGGGATGAACAAATTCTGTAGTTCATCCATTCGGTCTTTGAATGTTTGCCATTGCCTATCCACCGTCAATCCTACCCAACTCGCTCCTCAGACCATCATAGTTTCCTTTATTTAAATTGAGGACCTTAGTCTCCGAGTCAACTACTTCATTCTCCATCTTAATGAAGAATTCGATCATATTATGATCGCTCCGACCCAAGGGGCCTCTTACAACAAGATTGCTAATTAATCCTTTCTCGTTACATAATACCCAGTCTAAGATGGCCTGATCTCTGGTTGGTTCCTCGACATATTGGTCCAGGAAACCATCCCGTAAACACTCCAGGAATTCCTCATCCACAGTATTGTTACTCATTTGGTTGGCCCAATCTATATGTAGATTAAAGTCACCCATGATGACTGCTGTGCCCTTATTGCACGCTTCTTTAATTTCTCTTTTAATGCCATCCCCAACCTCCGCCTTACTGTTTGGAGGTCTATAAACCACTCCCACTAACGTTTTTTTCCCCTTAGTATTTCTCAATTCTACCCATACAGATTCCACCTCATCAGAGCTAATATCCTTCATTACAATTGTGTTAATCCCTTCTTTAACCAGTAATGCTACCCCACCTCCCTTTCCTTTTTGCCTATCTTTCCTGAATATCGAATACCCCTGGATGTTGAGTTCCCAGTCCTGGCCTTCCTTGAGCCACGTTTCCATAATCCCAACCAAATCGTATTTGTTTACTTCTATTTGCGCAGCCAATTCATCCACCTTATTACAAATGCTCCTCGCATTAAGACGCAAAGCCTTCAGGCTTGTTTTTTTAATGCCCTTAGACCTATTAGAATTATTATTTACTGTGGCCATGTTTGATTTAAACCGTTGATTTCTCTAACTGCCACTTTTGTTTTTCTCCTTCCTATCTTTTGCTTTTATCCTTGTTTCCCTTTCCTCTGTCTCCCTGCTCAGGTTCCCAACCCCCTGCCATTTTAGTTTAAACCCTCCCCACAGCACTAGCAAACACTCCCCCTAGGACATTGGTTCCAGCCCTGCCCAGGTGCAAACCATCCAGTTTGAACTGGTCCCACCTCCCCCAGAACCGGTTCCAATGTCCCAGGAACTTGAATCCCTCCCCTTGGCACCATTCCTCTAGCCATGTATTCATCTGAAGTATCCTTCTATTTCTACTCTGACTAGCACGTGGCACTGGTAGCAATCCTGAGATTTCTACCTTTGAGGTCCTGTTTTTTTAATTTATCTCCTAACTCCCTATACTCCGCTTAGAATAAGCTTTTCTGGGGCCCCAGGTTTGGTGTTTCCTTCTCCCGGCTCGCGAACTTTCCCAGGCCCCGGACTCTCTCGCTCTCCAGGCCCTCCCCAGGCCCCGTACTCACTGTCCTGGTCTGCGTCTGGGAGTTGCTGTTTCCCGGTGTCTCCCGGCTGCTCCACTCCCCCTCAGAGGTCTCTGAGCCTTTGTCTTGGCCCGGCTCCTCGGGCCTCTCCTGGGCTTCAGGCTCCCTCCCCAGGACCCGTACTCACTGTCTGCGTCTGGGAGCCGCTGCCTCACGGTGCCTTCGGGCTGCTCCCCTCTCCCTCAGAGGTCTCCAGGCCTCTGTCTCGGCCCTGCTCCTCTGGCCTTTCCCTGGTTTACGGCCCCGTGTTCTGGCTGCCGTTCAGGCCTCGCACTCCGTCCGCCGTTCTGGCCCCGTGTTCCGGCCGCCATTCAGGCCTCGCACTCCGGCCTCCGTTCTGGCCCAGTGTTTTGGCCGCCGTTCAGACCTCGCACTGCGGCCTCTTTTCCCCCCCCAGTCGCTCTCTCTCTTCCCCCCAGTCGCTCGCTCTCTCTCTTCCCCCAGTCACTCGCTCTCTCTCTTCCCCCCCAGTTGCTCGCTCTCTCTCTTCCCCCAGTCGCTCTCTCTTCCCCCCCCAGTCGCTCTCTCTCTTCCCCCCAAGTCGCTCGCTCTCTTCCCCCCAGTCGCTCGCTCTCTCTCTTCCCCCCAGTCGCTCGCTCTCTCTTCCCCCCCAGTCGCTCGCTCGCTCTCTCTCTTCCCCCCAGTCGCTCACTCTCTCTCTTCCAACAACAACAACATGCCCTCAAAAAAGCCTCGGCATCGCCGGGCACCCCCAGCTAGTATATAAATAAAAAGGGTCTGTCTGTCTGTCTGACCTACACATATGTTATATCAAAAGAAAGCTTATGATTATGGAAGTGTCATAGGCGTATTTACTTTTTGGTCAGACAAAAATTGTTCGGACAGTATACAAAAAACGATCAAAAAATTGACAACTCCGCTCATTAGTGGTGTGATGGGTGACCAATCCTACAGTTGAGTGACCTGATGGTTGACCAATTGGTGCGTCACGGGGGGCGTTTCATTGCGTGTGTGGGTGGGCCTAATCCTTCTGAGCTGAGGTGAGTGGTCGCCATCTTGATTCCTAACTATTGATTTATTTTTCCCACTTTGTGTGTGTGTGGAGGGGATTTTGGGAGCGAGTTGAGGTGGGGAAGGGTTTCCCCGGCAACCGGGCCACTCTCACAGCCTGTAGCCCCTCAGGAAGGCAGAAGGTTTTCCCCGGCAACCGGGCCCGGGCCTCTCTCACAGCCTGTGGCCCCTCAGGAGGGCAGGGGTGGGGGGGAAGAAGGTTTTCCCCAGCAACCGGGCCCGGGCCTCTCTCACAGCCTGTGGCTGCTCAGGAGGGCGGAGAGGGGGGGAGGAAGGTTACCCTGGCAACCGGGCCTGGGCCTCTCTCACAGCCTGTAGCCGCTCAGGAGGGCAGGGGAGGAGGGTTACCCCAGCAACCAGGCCCGGGCCTCTCTCACAGCCTGTAGCCGCTCAGGAGAGCGCGGGGGGGGGGGGGGGGGGGGGAGAGGAAGGTTAGCCCGGCAACCGGGCCCGGGCCTCTCTCACATTCTGTAGCTGCTCAGGAGGGCGGGGGAGGAGGGTTACCCCGGCAACCGGGCCCGGGCCCCTCTCACAGCCTGTAGCCGCTCAGGAGGGGGGGCGGGGCGGGAGGAGGGTTACCCCGGCCTCTCTCACATTCTGCGTCGCTGGCTGCCCGCCTCCAAGCTCTCTCTTCCCCGCGCGGCCCGAAAGCCCGGGGGAGAGGGAAGCGAGCAGGTGAGCGGCGGCGTCGCACTCTTCCCCCCCAGTCTCTCTCTCTCTCTCTCTCTCTTCCCTGCGCATCCCGAAAGCCCGGGGGAAGAAGAAAGCGAGGTGAGCGACGGCGTCTCTCTCTCCCCCGCAGTCTCTCAATTCAATTCAATTCAATTCAAATCGCTTTATTGGCATGATAAGGTACATCTTATGTTGCCAAAGCATCAAAATACATTTATGGTTGAACACATAAACGCAGTTCTATTCATACAGTGTATAAACAGGTATATCCCTGAGTGTATAAATATACATTTGCATTATTTATATATACTCTTTTCTTAGTTTACTGGTTGTCCCTCTGTTCATGGCAAGCTGTAACATAGTGTGCCGCCAGTGCTGCACAGCTTCTCTCCTCCCCCAGTAGGTATGGGAGTTTTTGGTTGTCATTCAGATTTCTGAATTCAGGGCATATTTGTGAGAATTTTTGGTAGAAATTCTCCCTGATGCCCTGATATTTTCCACAGGCTGTGAGGAAGTGCATCTCTGTCTCCACTACTCCCTGACTGCAGTGAGAGCATATCCTGTCCTCTCTTGGCAGCCTGGTCTGCCTTTTTCGATCGCTAGGCTATGTTCGCTAAGTCTGTACCTTGTCAAGGTTTTTCTCAGTTTGTTATCCTTTACCATGGTCAGGTACTCAGCCATGTTGTATTGTCTGTTTAGGGTCAAGTAGCAATTGAGTTTGCTTTGGGTTTTCTCTCTCCCCCCCAGTCTCTCTCTCTCTCTTCTCCTCCCGTCTCTCTCTCTCTCTTCTCCTCCCGTCTCTCTCTCTCTCTTCTCCCCCCAGTCTCTCTCTCTTTCTCCCCCCAGTCTGTCTCTCTCTCTCTCTTCTCCCCCCAGTCTGTCTCTCTCTCTCTCTTCTCCCCCCAGTCTGTCTCTCTCTCTCTCTTCTCCCCCCAGTCTGTCTCTCTCTCTCTCTTCTCCCCCCAGTCTGTCTCTCTCTCTCTTCTCCTCCCAGTCTGTCTCTCTCCTCCCCCAGTCTGTCTCTCTCTTCTCCCCCGTCTGTCTCTCTCTCTCTCTCCCCCCCCCCAGTCTCTCTCTCTCTCCCCCCAATCTCTCTCTCTCTCCCCCCAGTCTCTCTCTCTCTTCTCCCCCCAGTCTCTCTCTCTTCTCCCCCAGTCTCTCTCTCTTCTCCCCCAGTCTCTCTCTCTCTCTCCCCCCAGTCTCTCTCTCTCTCCCCCCAGTCTCTCTCTCTCTTCTCCCCCCAGTCTCTCTCTCTCTTCTCCCCCCAGTCTCTCTCTCTTCTCCCCCAGTCTCTCTCTCTCTCTCCCCCAGTCTCTCTCTCTCTCTCCCCCCAGTCTCTCTCTCTCTCCCCCCAGTCTCTCTCTCTCTCTCCCCCCAGTCTCTCTCTCTCTCTCCCCCCAGTCTCTCTCCCTCTCTCCTTCCCCCCCCCCTCTCTCCTTCCACCTCTCTCTCCTTCCCACACAGACACACAAACTCATTTATTTATATATATATATATATAAAAATTATTTGTACTTTTTTCATAACATGCCCTCAAAAAACCCTCGGCACCGCTGGGCACTCCAGCTAGTATCTCTCTCTCGATATATATATATATATATATATTTTTTTTTAAAGAGCTCTTCTGTCTGTCTGTATGTCCTCTATACACTCAAAAGTTAGAGCGTACCTACACATGTGTTATATCAAAAGAAAGCTTATGATTCTGGAATGGTCATAAGCGTATTTACTTTTTGGTCAGACAAAAAGTTTTCAGACGGTATCCAAAAAACATTCAAAATTCTGCTCATTATCCGCTCATTAGCATTGAGTGAAGTGAAGGTTGACCAATTGTACAGTCGAGCGCCGTGACGGTTGACCAATCGCTGCGTCACAGGGGCGGGTTCTTTGCATGTGCGCCATCCTAGAGTTGAGTGACGTGATGATTGACCAATCCTACAGTTCAGTGACCTGATGGTTGACCAATCGGTGCATGTGTGGGCAGGCCTAATCCTTCTGAGCTGAGGTGAGTGGCCGCCGTCTTGATTCCTAACTCTTCATTTCTTTTTCCCACTTTCTGCGTGTTTATTTTCAAATCTACATTTCCAGCAAAAAAAAGTTGCTTTTAAAACACAATTAAATTGTTTTTAAAAAAAGTTAATTGATTTGTAAATATTTTCTCTAACCTCATTAATTTTCCTACCTTTCATCGTTTTTGCAGGCCTCGAAGCCTCGGCCTCTGTTCCCCAGCCACGCCCGAGCTAGGCAACTCCCGTCCCGCTCAACAAGCGGCCCGCGATCGCTGCCATCTTTCTAAAGGCTGGCCGGGCGGGTTTGAACCGAGCGTAGCCACCGCCGCCATCTTTCTAAAGGCTGGTGGGGCGGCACAGAGCTTCGCGGAGCCATCTCCGGCGCTGGGCTCGGGTGCTTTGTGGCCTGCAGCCGAACGGCGGCTGCGGAGCTCGGGCTGACCGGGGCGCTGCGCTCGGCTGGGCCATGTCAGTGCGGGTGCCCGAGGCCCCGGAGCCTAGCCTTCTTCAACTGCCGCCGGCAGCGCAACTCTCAACACTGGCAGAGGGGAGAGGTTCTGCTGGCTCCCCCACTCCCTTTCCCCCACAGCACCCCCCTCCACCCACTCCCTTTCCCCCCTCCCTCCCTCCCCCCCACACCCCCTTTCCCCCTCCCTCCCTCCTCCCCACACCCCCTTTCCCTCCCTCCCCCCCACACCCCCTTTCCCTCCCTCCCCCCCCACACCCCCTTTCCCTCCCTCCCCCCCACTCCCCCTCCCTCCCTCCCCCCACACCCCCTTTCCCCCTCCCCCCCTTTCCCCCTCCCTCCCCCCCACACCCCCTTTCCCCCTCCCTCCCTCCCACACCCCCTTTCCCCCTCCCCCCACACCCCCTTTCCCCCTCCCTCCCTCCCCCCCACACCCCCTTTCCCCCTCCTCCTCAAACCCCTCCCTCCCTCCTCCCACACCCCCTTCCCCACCACACCCCCTTTCCCCCTCCACTTCCCACCCCACCTTCCCTCCCCACCCCCCTCTCTCTCTCCTTCGCTCTGTCTCTCTCTCCTCTCTCTCTCTTCCCCTCTGTCTCTCTCTTCTCCCCCAGTCGCTCTCACAATTTATTTGAGTTTTATATTGTGTTTAGCAACCCCACCCCCCCTCCTCCTCCTCCTCACCCTCACGCAGGGGGGACTCGGGGCCTGAAGCTGAAAAAATTTATCTCTCTCTCTCTCTTTCTTCCCTCTCTCTCTCTCTCCTTCTCCTCTTCCCTCTCTGTCTCTCTCTACTTCCCCCTCTCAGGTGTCGCGGACGGAGCGCGGGCGCGCCGCCCGAAGTTTCCCGCTCGCTAACGGCCTTGCCGGCTCCCGCGGGCCGCCCGCACTGACCGCGCATGCGCCGCCCGCACTCACCGCGCATGCGCCGCCCGCACTCACCGCGCATGCGCCGCCCGCACTCACCGCGCATGCGCCGCCCGCCCGCAGCGGCCGTCCATCAGCCGCGCGATACGCGGGGGACCTCAGCAACGGCACCGGACCTCAGGCGCTAGGCAGGGGGAGGGGCCGGAGAGAGGGACAGAGGGGGGTGTGGGGGGGAGAGGGAGACAGGGGAGGGGAGGGGAGGGAGAGAGGGGAGGGGAGGGAGAGAGGGGAGGGAGGGATAGGACAGGGAGAGGACATGACAGGGAGGACACACGGGCAGGGAGACCAAACGCCCCAAAATTGCCCTCGCGCCCCAAAATTGCCCTCGCAACGCGGGGCTCCCCAGCTAGTATTATCTAAAAGGATCCGTCCGTCTGCGTGTCTGTGCGTATGTCCGCTATACACTCAAAAGTTATAGAGCGTACCTACACATATGTTATATCAAAAGAAAGCTTATGATTAGGGGAGTGTCAAAGGCGTATTTACTTTTTGGTCAGACAAAAATTGTTCAGACAGTATACAAAAAATGTTGACCAATCCTACGGGGGAATCCGCTCATTAGCGTTGATTGACTTGATGGTTGACCAATCCTACGGGGTGGGTGGGGCCTAATCCTTCAAACTGCTGTTTTACAAAAAAGCCTTGGCAATGCTGGGCCCCCCAGCTAGTTTTTTATCTATATATATATAAAGCGGCTTTTCTGTCTGTCCCGATGTCTGTCTGTCTGTCTGTTCTCTATACGTTTGAAAGTTACAGAGCGTACCGACGCGCGCGTCGCCTCAAAAGAAAGCTTGCGATTCCGGACTGGTCATAGGCGTATTTACGTTTCGGCCAGACAAAAATCCCGCCCGCGGTATCCCAAAAATGTTCAGCGTTCCGCTCATTAGCATCTCATTAGCGACCGTGTGACGTCGAGGTTGACCAATCGGACGGCGGGTTCCTTCCTACAGTTGAGTGTCGAGTGACTCGACGATTGACCAATCCTACGCTTCGGTGACCTGACCGGTCGACCAATCGGTCGGCGTGTGTGGGCGGGCCTTATCCTTCTGAACCGAGGTGAGTGGCCGCCATCTTGATTTTTCACGATTTTTCCCCCCACACTTTCAGTGTGTTAGGGAAGTAAGGTAAATATTTGAATTATGTGTTAGGGAATTAATTAACAATTTATTTGAGTTTTATATTGTGTTTAGCAACCCCCCCCCTCCTCACCCTCGCGCAGGGGGCACTCGGGGCCTGAAGCTCAAAAAATTTCTCTCTCTCTCTTTCTTCCCTCTCTCTCCTTCTCCTCTTCCCTCTCTCTCCTTCTCCTCTTCCCTCTTTCTCCTCTTCCCTCTCAGGTTTCACGGTGTCGCGGACGGAGCGCGGGCGGGCCGCCCGAAGTTTCCCGCTCGCTAACGGCCGCCAAGCCGCCCTTGCCTGCTCCCCGCGGGCCGCCTCGCGCCGCCCGCACTGACCGCGCATGCGCCACCCGCCCGCAGCGGCCGTCCATCAGCCGCGCGATACGCGGGGGACCTCAGCTCCGGTCCGTCCCGGCTTCAGAACCCGACTGCGCCTTAAGCGCTAGGCCCCGCACGGCCGCTATCGCAATGGCACCAGACCTCAGGCGCTAGGCAGGGGGAGGGGCCGGAGAGAGGGACAGAGGGGAGTGGGGGAGCGGAGCGGGTGGGGGAGGGTAGGCGTGGGGGAGGGAGACAGGGGGAGGAGGGGAGGGAGAGGAGGGGAGGGAGAGAGGGGAGGGAGGGATAGGACAGGGAGAGGACATGACAGGGAGAGGGGGCACACACAGGGGCAGGGAGACCAAGTGCCCCAAAATTGCCTCGGGAGGGGAGGGGGAGGGAGACAGGGGGAAGGAGGGGAGGGGAGGGAGAGGAGGGGAGGGATAGGACAGGGAGAGGACATGACAGGGAGGGGGGGGCACACACAGGGGCAGGGAGACCAAGCGCCCCAAAATTGCCTCGGGAGGGGAGGGGGTGGGGGAGGGTAGGTGTGGGGGTGGGGGAGGGAGGGAGAGGATAGGACAGGGGCAGGGAGACCAAGCGCCCCAAAATTGCCCTCGCAACGCGGGGCTCCCCAGCTAGTTATACTGTAAAGCAGTGAGTGATTGCAACAGTCGATAGTATTGCACCTGTAGGTGGCGCTGAGTGTAACATTAAACCACCGAATGTAATGTGACCACCAATCAAAGGAACTTCAGCAATAACAACAGAAAATGTTGGAAGCAGCATCTGTGGAGAGAGAAACAGAGTTAACGTTTCAGGTCTGGGACCCTTCATCAGAACTGGAAAAAGCTGGAGATGTAACAGATATTAAGCAGGTGCAGAGGCTGGGAAAGGGGAAGAGGAAGAAGGAACTGAAGTAACTCTATGTTGAGTCCAGAAGGCTGTAAAGTGCCTAATCGAAAGATGAGGTCCTGTTCCTCGAGCTTACGCTGAGCACTTTACAGCCTTCTGGACTCAACTTTGAGTTCAACAATTTCAGACTATAACCCCTGCCCCCATTTTTCAGGCTGTTTATGATTCTGCCATCCCCATTTGCAACATTTAATCTCTCCTGCCTCCCACCCTAGCACAGAATATTACTTCAGTTCCTTCCTCCCCTCCCCCTTTCCCTGCCTCTGCACCTGCTTAAAATCTGTTAAATCTCCAGCCTTTTCCAGTTCTGAAGGGTCCCAGACCTGAAATGTTAACTCTGTTTCTCTCTCCACGGATGCTGCCTGGCCTGCTGAGTGCATCCAGCATTTTCTGTTGTTATTTCAGATTTCCAGCATCCGCAGTATTTTGCTGTTGTAAAGGAACTTCAGCCATTGATGCCAGTTTTAACTGCAGTATCCAGCATTCAAGAGTTCAATTCTCGGAGAACAGCGGACACCTTGGTAAAGGCAGGCAGTAAAGGCATGTCCATCATCCTCATCTCAGCGATCTCCAATCCGTCTTGGTGTTCCCCCAGCTCCTGTTTTCAATCGATAAGGTGCATTTAATTAATTTTTCCATTGTATCACCAATTAGCAGCTCATTCTGTAGCAGTCTGGCTGCCGCTGCTGTGTCTCTCGTCCCTCTCTGTTGAGTAACTGACTGCCTGGTCGCTGGGCCATTCTGCTTGTTGCTTCAATTCCCTCGCTTGAACCTTTGCAGACCCACCCGCCAGGCTGGCTGGTGTTGCAGTACTGCAATTGGTCACTCGGTACAGTTGCTGCCGATAGCCATATCAGAACTACAGGGAAACAATGGTAGTTGGTGCTGCTTCTCGCCCTCCCAATGGCTGGTTGGCTTCCCACTGGCCTTGCATTTAATTAATTTTTCCACTGCTTCACCGATCTTTAATTAATTTCCCAATTAATCCCCAAACTTCAATTAATTACCCCCAGTGTATCGCTGACCTTTAATTAATTACCCCCAGTGTATCTCTGACCTTTAATTAATTACCCCCAGTGTATCTGACCTTTAATTAATTACCCCCGGTGTATCTCTGACCTTCAATTAATTACCCCCGGTGTATCTCTGACCTTTGATGAATTACCCCCAGTGTATCTCTGACCTTTAATTAATTACCCTCAGTGTATCGCAGATTTTTATTTCATTGTAAATATTTGGGCTAAAATGTCCAGAGAGAGAAGGGTAAAGCCTCGAAGGTAACTGCTTTCATTCTGATGTTACAATGATGTAATGAATGCCATCCTGTCCTAGCTGATTATAAATGAAAACCTGGTTTGCTGAAAACTTTATCCTGAAAGTGGTGTCCCTTTAAGAGAAGTGCTGCTACCATCCACTGACGGGGAAGTCCTCAGCTCCTGGTAACTTTCTATTTTACGAGATTACCCCTAGTCTGCCATCGGCGTGGTCTAGTCACCTCTCTGGAATGGGCAGCCAGTCATTGCCAATACTGCCAGGGTGCAGCTCACTTCCCCCACTGCCCACCGTGGAGATAGCACAGGTCAGTGTGGTTCAAATCAACAGCTAAATCACAACCTGGAGCAAAACTCAGAACACAACCGAATCACTTTAAAAACAGACAAAGAAACAGCAGGAGGAAGGAGCCTTCAAAGGTCCTTAATTTATTCTTACAGTACAGGGGAGTTTATGGCTGATTCTACCCGAAAGACAACAACCCCAACAACAGAGATCCACAAGCTGATCGATTCCCAGAGATTCACCCACATGCCTTCCATTATTAAATGTCATTACAATGACAAATACAGACACTTGTAAAGCACAGAGATGGGACTGAGAGAGGAACGTAGGACACAAATGTGTCCACAAAGACAGACCGCATAGTCAATGGGCTAACACTACACCGATCTGACTGCTCCTTTGGGTGGATTTGTCAGTATAAATGTCAGTGACCAGGAAGATTACAGTAAATGAGCAGCATGAGTAGGGCAGCGGGAACCCAAATCTAGTGACTGGGGAGGCATAGGAGAATAGACAGCGATGGAAGAGGTTAGGAAACTAGACAGAATGTCAGAAGGGAAGAAAGAAACTCAAAATTGGGAATGGAGGGGGAAACATGCAGTGCAAAGAACGAACGGGAGAGGAACCGAGAGTGAATATCAGACTGCACAGAACAAGGAGTGGGACAGGGACCCAGAGTGAAGGGAAATTTGCAGAATAAAGGAAAAAAATACTTTTTAAGATGCAGTATTATACATAAGTATACAGCACAGATCTACCCTAACTGAAGCCAGGTTACTGAGGATCACACAATCCTCACTGTCAGCATTTGAAAGCACCGAGAAGGTTGATTAAAATCCTTTAGAAATGGTGACGCGTTGTTTTCCTCGTGCTGTTTGAAATGCATAAGGTGCAGACTGCTTCCTGGGTCCCCAAACCCAAACCATCAGCTCTGTGAATGTTAAGTGCAGATCATATCAACAGAGCTATGCAGAGCCTCAGTCCACTCTGGGCATGCCAAGTTGGGGCCGTAGCCCCTCCATTACTACTTATCACCATGTAAGAGTTTGTAGAAGTAGGAATCCTTGAGCTTAGAGAGAACGTCCGGGGAGTCAAACTCCTGTACCGAGCCAGCATCCATCACCAGCACCCGGTCTGAATCCATTATAGTGTTCAATCTGAGAGAAACAGAATCAAAGGAGGCATTATCCAGGGATGCTGGACACCACAGCAGAAACCACTTACACTCTCAGTAATATGCACCCGGGTGGCACACTCTCAGTAATAATGCTCCTTGGGGGCACATATAGCTACAGTGTGGTCGTAGTGACCAGCATTGGATGCCAGGGCTGCCCACCTCTCCAGGCTGCCACTTATAGCTTCCCATGTGATTGCTGGCCGAAGTTTTGTTTGGTCTTCATTATGCTGCTTGGTAAAGGAGATACCCTGGGCAGGCACATTTTATTCCCCCGGGTTTATCTGGCACCACTATAAGCCCGAGTACCACCCTTGAAATGACTGCACACAGATATCAGCACCTGCTTTAACAGCAGCACTGGCCCACGGCTCCCTCCTCCCCAGTTTCCCTACTCCACTTCCTGGCTGCTTTCCTTTCCCGACTCCTCCCCCTCACTGCTTCCCCCCTCGACTCACATCACCTCGCACACATTCTCACCCCCTCGCGCTCTCACTGTTTTCTCCCATCTCCCGCCCCTTCTCCAATCACTATGTCCGTGTGCTAAAGTTACCTGTGGGCAATTGTCAATACGGTTTTCTCTGCAAACTGCTCTCGTATGGTCTCCTGCAGCAGCTGATCTGTTTTCTGGTCCACGCTGGCAGTGGCTTCATCAATACACAGAATCTGAGCAACACAAAGAGAGGGCGTTAAGCAATGTTCCCTCTAAGCTGCACGCAGGGCTACGCCGTAATCTGAAAGGTCCCGCGCAGGCCGCTCACCGGCTTTTACATAGTAAATATCGCGCATGCTCAGAAATTTAAAGGGATCACACATTAAAAGAAACAGGCTGTACAGAACAAAGCGCAGCTTACAGGGAACATTGGCGTCAAGGCCGTGGAGGGGGTATAGCACAGGTTCACCAGAATTACACCTGGGCTATGAGGGTTAAATTATGAGGACAGGTTGCATAGACTAGGCTTGTGTTCCCTTGAGTATAGAAGATTAAGGGATGTAAGATAATTAAAAGGAGTTGTTAGGCAGAACCTTAAATTTAGAGCTAGGCCGTTCAGGGTGTTGTCAGGAAGCACTTCTTCACACTTGGGTAGTGGAAATCTGGAACGCTCTCCCCCAAAAAGCTGTTGAGGCTGGGAGTCAATAGAAAATGTCAAAACTGAGATTGATAGGTTTTTTTGGTCAGGGAAGGACATCAAGGAATATGGAACCAAGACAGGTTGATGGAGCTAAGATACAGATCAGCCAGGATCTAATTGAATGGCAGAGCAGGCCTGAGGGGCTGAAGGGGCTACTTCTGTTCCTATGGTCCGTTACAAACCACTTCGGGTTTCACTCAGCTAACAACCCAATCCTGGGCCAGCTAGAATCTTGTGAGCTCCCACAGTTTATTCACAAGTGATTTGCTGGGAGGTGGACGCTGACCCATGCTGCATGAAGAGCAACCCGAACACATGATTTCCTCCGACCCGAATGCAACGCCAAAACTGATGGGTTGGGTGAAAGTCTGTTGTCAATTTTTAGTACAGGAAACCCAAATATCATATGCTTTGCTGGAAGCGGAGACTCAAAGGCCCATAACATCTCCTTAACATTGTTTTTTCAACAATTATGGTTCTGCGACAGTTAATGTACTGAGCACAGTTCAATGAGAGAGCAAATTCTGCAGCTACTGACCCAGGTCAGCTGGAAGTCAGTATTATGGCACTAATTCAATAAGGTGGTGGGGCTCGGTATTATGTCACTAACTCTCGGTGCCGTGGTGGGGCTCGGTATTATGGCGCTAACTCTCAGTGCCGTGGTAGGGCTCGGTATTATGTCACTAACTCTCGGTGCCATAGTGGGGCTTGGTATTATGTCACTAACTCTCGGTGCCGTGGTGGGGCTCGGTGTTATGGCACTAACTCTTGGTGCCGTGGTGGGGCTCGGTGTTATGGCACTAACTCTCGGTGCCATGGCACTAACTCTCGGTGCCGTGGTGGGGCTCGGTGTTATGGCACTAACTCTCGGTGCCGTGGTGGGTCTCGGTGCCGTGGTGGGGCTCGGTGTTATGGCACTAACTCTCACTGCCGTGGTGGGGCTTGATCTTATGGCACTAACTCTCGGTGCCGTGGTGGGGCTCGGTATTATGGCACTAACTCTCGGTGCCGTGGTGGGGCTCGGTGTTATGGCACTAACTCTCGGTGCCGTGGTGGGGCTCGGTATTATGGCACTAACTCTCGGTGCCGTGGTGGGGCTCGGTGTTATGGCACTAACTCTCGGTGCCGTGGTGGGGCTCAGTGTTATGGCACTAACTCTCGGTGCCATGGTGGGGTTCGGTGTTATGGCACTAACTCTTGGTGCCGTGGTGGGGCTCGGTGTTATGGCACTAACTCTCACTGCCATGGTGGGGCTCGGTGTTATGGCACTAACTCTTGGTGCCGTGGTGGGGCTCGCTGTTATGGCACTAACTCTCGGTGCCCTGGTGGGGCTCGGTGTTATGGCTCTAACTGTCACTGCCGTGGTGGGGCTCAGTGTTATGGCACTAACTCTCGGTGCCATGGTGGGGCTCAGTGTTATGGCACTAACTCTCGGTATTATGGCACTCACTCTCGGTGCCGTGGTGGGGCTCGGTGTTATGGCAGTAACTCTCGGTGCCGTGGTGGGGCTCGGTGTTATGGCACTAACTCTCGGTGCCGTGGTGGGGCTCGGTGTTATGGCACTTACTCTCGGTATTATGGCACTAACTCTCGGTGTTATGGCACTAATTCTCGTTGCTGTGGTGGGACTCGGTATTATGGCACTAACTCTCACTGCCGTGGTGGGGCTCGGTGTTATGGCACTAACTCTCACTGCCGTGGTGGGGCTCGGTGTTATGGCACTAACTCTCGGTGCTGTGGTGGGGCTCGGTATTATGGCACTAACTCTCACTGCTGTGGTGGGGCTCGGTGTTATGGCACTAACTCTCGGTGCCGTGGTGGGGCTCGGTGTTATGGCACTAACTCTTGGTGCCGTGGTGGGGCTCGGTGTTATGGCACTAACTCTCGGTGCCGTGGTGGGGCTCACTGCCGTGGTGGGGCTTGATCTTATGGCACTAACTCTCGGTGCCGTGGTGGGGCTCGGTATTATGGCACTAACTCTCGGTGCCGTGGTGGGGCTCGGTGTTATGGCACTAACTCTCGGTGCCGTGGTGGGGCTCAGTGTTATGGCACTAACTCTCGGTGCCATGGTGGGGTTCGGTGTTATGGCACTAACTCTTGGTGCCGTGGTGGGGCTCGGTGTTATGGCACTAACTCTCACTGCCATGGTGGGGCTCGGTGTTATGGCACTAACTCTTGGTGCCGTGGTGGGGCTCGCTGTTATGGCACTAACTCTCGGTGCCATGGTGGGGCTCGGTGTTATGGCACTAACTCTCGGTGCCATGGTGGGGCTCGGTATTATGGCACTAACACTCGGTGCCGTGGTGGGGCTCGGTATTATGTCACTAACTCTCGGTGCCGTGGTGGGGCTCGGTGTTATGGCACTAACTCTCGGTGCCGTGGTGGGGCTCGGTGTTATGGCACTAACTCTCACTGCCATGGTGGGGTTCGGTGTTATGGCACTAACTCTCGGTGCTCTGGTGGGGCTCGGTGTTATGGCACTAACTCTCACTGCCATGGTGGGGCTCGGTGTTATGGCACTAACTCTCGGTGCTATGGTGGGGCTCGGTGTTTTGGCACCAACTCTTGGTGCGGTGGTGGGGCTCGCTGTTATGGCACTAACTCTCGGTGCCCTGGTGGGGCTCGGTGTTATGGCTCTAACTGTCACTGCCGTGGTGGGGCTCAGTGTTATGGCACTAACTCTCGGTGCCATGGTGGGGCTCAGTGTTATGGCACTAACTCTCGGTATTATGGCACTCACTCTCGGTGCCGTGGTGGGGCTCGGTGTTATGGCAGTAACTCTCGGTGCCGTGGTGGGGCTCGGTGTTATGGCACTTACTCTCGGTATTATGGCACTAACTCTCGGTGTTATGGCACTAATTCTCGTTGCTGTGGTGGGACTCGGTATTATGGCACTAACTCTCACTGCCGTGGTGGGGCTCGGTGTTATGGCACTAACTCTCACTGTCGTGGTGGGGCTCGGTGTTATGGCACTAACTCTCACTGTCGTGGTGGGGCTCGGTATTATGGCACTAACTCTCACTGCTGTGGTGGGGCTCGGTGTTATGGCACTAACTCTCGGTGCTGTGGTGGGGCTCGGTGTTATGGCAGTAACTCTCGGTGCTGTGGTGGGGCTCGGTGTTATGGCACTAACTCTCGGTGCCGTGGTGGGGCTCGGTGTTATGGCAGTAACTCTCGGTGCTGTGGTGAGGCTCAGCGTTATTGCACTAACTATTGTGCCCTTAAGTCGAGTCTGCCAGTTTGAACCACACTGCTCTGATTATATCCTAACCTGAGTTATGCTGAGCTGGTGGAAGCTGATCATTGTATTGGAAAGCAGGAAGAGCAGTTCAGACTGGATGGTGCAGCCCCAGCAGTAATATATGCACCCTTGGGGCAACCAAAGGTGGTGTGGTTGGATGTCCAGGAACAGGCAGCAGAGGCAGGAGTCCAAGGAGACTGAAGAATAAATACATGATCTTTTACTGCCAGCAATGCATTCTGGATCAGTACCTTGGCCTGAGTGAGAAGTGCCCTCGCCAGGCAGATTAGCTGTCTCTGTCCGATGGATAAATTCTTTCCCCTCTCACCCACCTCTCCGTCCAATCCACCTGAGGTAGAGTGACAGACCACACAGGCAATCAGTAACACAGACAATGAGATGCCAATGCAAATGGGTACAGTCACTGTGATGCTTCCTCTGGCCCGCACTTACCCATTCTCCGAGTGGCCTCCAGCAGGTGGCACTGCTCCAGCACAGCCTGGAGCTCTTCGTCTCTGTGGTGGTCCAGTGGATCCAGATTTTCTCGCACTGAGCCGCTGAATAGGAACGGATCCTGCGGGATAATAGCCAGCTTTGATCTGGAAAAGAATACCAGGAAGAGGGAGTGCACAATCACAGGTCTCCCCTAGCTTGAGGAATACAGTTAACATACTGTCCTTTCACCTCTTAGTTCAAATGGTGGGGGGGGGGTGGGGAGAGAAAGTGTGCGGACTCTGCTGGCCCCAGTCGAATAGGCTCGCTAATGCTGATCCAGTGGGCACAAACCGAAATTAAGTCAAGAGCCTATAAGGACAGTCGGTGCAGGAAATGGGAATCATCAGGCTGGTGCCTTTGGGGCACTACTCGGAGTTTGCAGTAGGATAGACCAGAGGAACCTTACTGTGAATCTATGTCCAAACGGGAAACACTTACCCCGACACAAAGTCTGGAAGTTTTCCATTCACCACACTGATATCCCTGACCTTGCGCACAGAGAAAGGGATTGAGGTAGGAATACTGCTGACTCTGCAGAGCCACGAGTGCCATCACAGGCCATAAACCTCAGGCCTATTGGTTCATTTAGAAAATATCCCCACCTCTCCTGAAGATGTCAACTTACACCGAGGTGTGCCCATCCTTCAGTACTCACCTAATTGGCCACTCTTCCAGTGAGCTGAGACAGTGGCAGGGTATTGGATGATCTCTCACTCCACACATACTTTCCAGCAGGGGTCACTGGTTAGCCATCAGGAGAGGGATTTTTCCACTTATTAACCTAGGAACACGGAGGTCAATTGTAGCGGACCCAATGCTCCACAGCTGACATCAGCCAACTCAGCGTAGACGAGCAAGTACTTGGGATCATTTAACTTTTTGATGCAGTAAGGGGCTTTGATACTCTGAGATCTACTCATTAACTTATCACAAAATGTCAGCAAATAGTCTGTACAATTTCCCTTCCCATTTTCTGCTGACTGCAGGTTCCATTTGGATTCATACAGTTTGTTCCTGGTTCTGCCTCTGCTGCGCAGATGGGGACAAGGCCAGCTACGTTAGCTTAGCTTCAGAATTCCTCACTCGCACTCTCGATGAGGAACATATCTCGAGGGGAATTATGAGGGTGGCGAGGGGAACCTGTGTCCAACAGTTCACTGTTGTAGTCATACCAGCAGGCAGCAGCATTTCACACAGGTTTGTATCATACAGAATTACAGAGAATCTACAGCAGAGAAACAAGCCATTCAGCCCAACTGGTCTACACCAGTGTTTATACTCCAGAAAAGCTTCCTCACACTCATTATCTCTTCCCACTCCAGCCCCAAGTGCTCTATTCCCTTCTCCCTCAGGTATGCATCAAGCCCCCCTTAATTGCATCAGTGCTCTCTGCGTCAACCCCTCTCTGTGGCTGCGATTTCCACATTCTCACCACTCCGTAAAGAAATCCCTCCTAAATTACTCATTTGATTTGTGACGTTTTATTCATATTTATGCCCCGTTTATGTCCAAACGGCATCCAGTCCACTGAATCCCCTCCCTGCCTGCTGAAACCGAACCCAGCCCGTTGAATTACCCTCCCCACCCACTGACTCCCATCACCGCCTACTGTCACCGAACTGCGCCCACCGAGTCCCCACCCCCCGTCCCAATGATTCCCCTCCCTGCCCAGACTCCCCTCCCCAACTAATGAATCCCAACACTAGCCAGTGAATCACCTCCCCCGCCCAGACTCCCCTCCCCAACTAATGAATCCCAACACTAGCCAGTGAATCACCTCCCCGCCCACTGACTCCCCTCCCCAACTAATGAATCCCAACACTAGCCAGTGAATCACCTCCCCGCCCACTGACTCCCTCCCCAACTAATGAATCCCAACACTAGCCAGTGAATCACCTCCCCGCCCACCGACTCCCTCCACAACTAATGAATCCCAACACTAGCCAGTGAATCACCTCCCTGCCCACTGACTCGCTCCCCAACTAATGAATCCCAACACGAGCCAGTGAATCACCTCCCCCGCCCAGACTCCCCTCCCCAACTAATGAATCCCAACACTAGCCAGTGAATCACCTCCCCGCCCACTGACTCCCTCCACAACTAATGAATCCCAACACGAGCCAGTGAATCACCTCCCCCGCCCAGACTCCCCTCCCCAACTAATGAATCCCAACACTAGCCAGTGAATCACCTCCCCGCCCACCGACTCCCTCCCCAACTAATGAATCCCAACACTAGCCAGTGAATCACCTCCCCGCCCACTGACTCCCTCCCCAACTAATGAATCCCAACACTAGCCAGTGAATCCCCTCCCTGCCCACTGACTCCCTCCCCAACTAATGAATCCCAACACTAGCCAGTGAATCACCTCCCCGCCCACTGACTCCCCTCCCCAACTAATGAATCCCAACACTAGCCAGTGAATCACCTCCCCGCCCACTGACTCCCTCCCCAACTAATGAATCCCAACACTAGCCAGTGAATCCCCTCCCTGCCCACTGACTCCCTCCCCAACTAATGAATCCCAACACTAGCCAGTGAATCACCTCCCCGCCCACCGACTCCCTCCCCAACTAATGAATCCCAACACTAGCCAGTGAATCACCTCCCTGCCCACTGACTCCCTCCCCAACTAATGAATCCCAACACTAGCCAGTGAATCACCTCCCCGCCCACTGACTCCCTCCCCAACTAATGAATCCCAACACTAGCCAGTGAATCACCTCCCTGCCCACTGACTCCCCTCCCCAACTAATGAATCCCAACACTAGCCAGTGAATCACCTCCCCGCCCACTGACTCCCTCCCCAACTAATGAATCCCAACACTAGCCAGTGAATCACCTCCCCGCCCACTGACTCCCTCCCCAACTAATGAATCCCAACACTAGCCAGTGAATCACCTCCCCGCCCACTGACTCCCTCCCCAACTAATGAATCCCAACACTAGCCAGTGAATCACCTCCCCGCCCACTGACTCCCTCCCCAACTAATGAATCCCAACACTAGCCAGTGAATCACCTCCCTGCCCACTGACTCCCCTCCACAACTAATGAATCCCAACACTAGCCAGTGAATCACCTCCCCGCCCACTGACTCCCTCCCCAACTAATGAATCCCAACACTAGCCAGTGAATCACCTCCCCGCCCACTGACTCCCCTCCCCAACTAATGAATCCCAACACTAGCCAGTGAATCACCTCCCCGCCCACTGACTCCCCTCCACAACTAATGAATCCCAACACTAGCCAGTGAATAACCTCCCCGCCCACTGACTCCCTCCCCAACTAATGAATCACAACACTAGCCAGTGAATCACCTCCCCGCCCACTGACTCCCTCCACAACTAATGAATCCCAACACTAGCCAGTGAATCACCTCCCCGCCCACTGACTCCCTCCCCAACTAATGAATCCCAACACTAGCCAGTGAATCACCTCCCCGCCCACTGACTCCCTCCACAACTAATGAATCCCAACACTAGCCAGTGAATCACCTCCCCGTCCACTGACTCCCTCCCCAACTAATGAATCACAACACTAGCCAGTGAATCACCTCCCTGCCCACTGACTCCCTCCCCAACTAATGAATCACAACACTAGCCAGTGAATCACCTCCCCGCCCACTGACTCCCTCCCCAACTAATGAATCACAACACTAGCCAGTGAATCACCTCCCCGCCCACTGACTCCCTCCCCAACTAATGAATCACAACACTAGCCAGTGAATCACCTCCCCGCCCACTGACTCCCTCCACAACTAATGAATCCCAACACTAGCCAGTGAATCACCTCCCCGCCCACTGACTCCCTCCCCAACTAATGAATCCCAACACTAGCCAGTGAATCACCTCCCTGCCCAGACTCCCCTCCCCAACTAATGAATCCCAACACTAGCCAGTGAATCACCTCCCCGCCCACTGACTCCCCTCCCCAACTAATGAATCCCAACACTAGCCAGTGAATCACCTCCCTGCCCAGACTCCCCTCCCCAACTAATGAATCCCAACACCAGCCAGTGAATCACCTCCCCGCCCACTGACTCCCTCCCCAACTAATGAATCCCAACACTAGCCAGTGAATCACCTCCCCGCCCACTGACTCCCCTCCCCAACTAATGAATCCCAACACTAGCCAGTGAATCACCTCCCTGCCCACTGACTCCCTCCCCAACTAATGAATCACAACACTAGCCAGTGAATCACCTCCCCGCCCACTGACTCCCTCCACAACTAATGAATCCCAACACTAGCCAGTGAATCCCCTCCCCGCCCACTGACTCCCTCCCCAACTAATGAATCCCAACACTAGCCAGTGAATCACCTCCCTGCCCACTGACTCCCTCCACAACTAATGAATCCCAACACCAGCCAGTGAATCACCTCCCTGCCCACTGACTCCCCTCCCCAACTAATGAATCACAACACTAGCCAGTGAATCACCTCCCTGCCCACTGACTCCCCTCCCCAACTAATGAATCACAACACTAGCCAGTGAATCACCTCCCCGCCCACTGACTCCCCTCCCCAACTAATGAATCACAACACTAGCCAGTGAATCACCTCCCTGCCCACTGACTCCCCTCCCCAACTAATGAATCCCAACACTAGCCAGTGAATCACCTCCCCGCCCACTGACTCCCTCCCCAACTAATGAATCCCAACACTAGCCAGTGAATCACCTCCCCGCCCACTGACTCCCCTCCCCAACTAATGAATCCCAACACTAGCCAGTGAATCACCTCCCCGCCCACTGACTCCCTCCCCAACTAATGAATCCCAACACTAGCCAGTGAATCACCTCCCTGCCCACTGACTCCCCTCCCCAACTAATGAATCCCAACACTAGCCAGTGAATCACCTCCCCGCCCACCGACTCCCCTCCCCAACTAATGAATCCCAACACTAGCCAGTGAATCACCTCCCTGCCCACTGACTCCCCTCCCCAACTAATGAATCACAACACTAGCCAGTGAATCACCTCCCTGCCCACTGACTCCCTCCCCAACTAATGAATCACAACACTAGCCAGTGAATCACCTCCCTGCCCACTGACTCCCTCCCCAACTAATGAATCCCAACACTAGCCAGTGAATCACCTCCCCGCCCACTGACTCCCCTCCCCAACTAATGAATCACAACATTAGCCAGTGAATCACCTCCCTGCCCACTGACTCCCTCCCCAACTAATGAATCCCAACATTAGCCAGTGAATCACCTCCCCGCCCACTGACTCCCTCCCCAACTAATGAATCACAACACTAGCCAGTGAATCACCTCCCCGCCCACTGACTCACTCCCCAACTAATGAATCCCAACACTAGCCAGTGAATCACCTCCCCGCCCACTGACTCCCTCCCCAACTAATGAATCCCAACACTAGCCAGTGAATCACCTCCCTGCCCACTGACTCCCCTCCCCAACTAATGAATCACAACACTAGCCAGTGAATCACCTCCCCGCCCACTGACTCCCTCCCCAACTAATGAATCCCAACACTAGCCAGTGAATCACCTCCCCGCCCACCGACTCCCTCCCCAACTAATGAATCCCAACACTAGCCAGTGAATCACCTCCCCGCCCACTGACTCCCTCCCCAACTAATGAATCCCAACACTAGCCAGTGAATCACCTCCCCGCCCACCGACTCCCTCCCCAACTAATGAATCCCAACACTAGCCAGAGAATCCCCTCCCTGCCCACTGACTCCCCTCCACAACTAATGAATCCCAACACTAGCCAGTGAATCACCTCCCCGCCCACTGACTCCCCTCCCCAACTAATGAATCCCAACACTAGCCAGTGAATCACCTCCCCGCCCACTGACTCCCTCCCCAACTAATGAATCCCAACACTAGCCAGTGAATCACCTCCCCGCCCACTGACTCCCTCCACAACTAATGAATCCCAACACTAGCCAGTGAATCACCTCCCCGCCCAGACTCCCTCCCCAACTAATGAATCCCAACACTAGCCAGTGAATCACCTCCCCGCCCACTGACTCCCTCCCCAACTAATGAATCCCAACACTAGCCAGTGAATCACCTCCCTGCCCACTGACTCCCTCCCCAACTAATGAATCCCAACACTAGCCAGTGAATCACCTCCCCGCCCACCGACTCCCTCCCCAACTAATGAATCCCAACACTAGCCAGAGAATCCCCTCCCTGCCCACTGACTCCCCTCCACAACTAATGAATCCCAACACTAGCCAGTGAATCACCTCCCCGCCCACTGACTCCCCTCCCCAACTAATGAATCCCAACACTAGCCAGTGAATCACCTCCCCGCCCACTGACTCCCTCCCCAACTAATGAATCCCAACACTAGCCAGTGAATCACCTCCCCGCCCACTGACTCCCTCCACAACTAATGAATCCCAACACTAGCCAGTGAATCACCTCCCCGCCCAGACTCCCTCCCCAACTAATGAATCCCAACACTAGCCAGTGAATCACCTCCCCGCCCACTGACTCCCTCCACAACTAATGAATCACAACACTAGCCAGTGAATCACCTCCCCGCCCACTGACTCCCTCCCCAACTAATGAATCCCAACACTAGCCAGTGAATCACCTCCCTGCCCACTGACTCCCCTCCACAACTAATGAATCCCAACACTAGCCAGTGAATCACCTCCCTGCCCACTGACTCCCCTCCCCAACTAATGAATCACAACACTAGCCAGTGAATCACCTCCCCGCCCACTGACTCCCTCCCCAACTAATGAATCACAACACTAGCCAGTGAATCACCTCCCCGCCCACTGACTCCCTCCCCAACTAATGAATCCCAACACTAGCCAGTGAATCACCTCCCCGCCCACTGACTCCCCTCCACAACTAATGAATCCCAACACTAGCCAGTGAATCACCTCCCCGCCCACTGACTCCCCTCCCCAACTAATGAATCCCAACACTAGCCAGTGAATCACCTCCCCGCCCACTGACTCCCCTCCCCAACTAATGAATCCCAACACTAGCCAGTGAATCACCTCCCCGCCCACTGACTCCCCTCCCCAACTAATGAATCACAACACTAGCCAGTGAATCACCTCCCCGTCCACTGACTCCCCTCCCCAACTAATGAATCCCAACACTAGCCAGTGAATCACCTCCCCGCCCACTGACTCCCTCCCCAACTAATGAATCCCAACACTAGCCAGTGAATCACCTCCCCGCCCACTGACTCCCTCCCCAACTAATGAATCCCAACACTAGCCAGTGAATCACCTCCCCGCCCACTGACTCCCTCCCCAACTAATGAATCCCAACACTAGCCAGTGAATCACCTCCCCGCCCACCGACTCCCCTCCCCAACTAATGAATCCCAACACTAGCCAGTGAACCACCTCCCTGCCCACTGACTCCCTCCCCAACTAATGAATCCCAACACTAGCCAGTGAATCACCTCCCCGCCCACTGACTCCCCTCCCCAACTAATGAATCCCAACACTAGCCAGTGAATCACCTCCCCGCCCACTGACTCCCCTCCCCAACTAATGAATCCCAACACTAGCCAGTGAATCACCTCCCCGCCCACTGACTCCCCTCCCCAACTAATGAATCCCAATACTAGCCAGTGAATCACCTCCCCTGCCCACTGACTCCCTCCCCAACGAATGAATCCCAACACTAGCCAGTGAATCACCTCCCCGTCCACTGACTCCCCTCCACAACTAATGAATCCCAACACTAGCCAGTGAATCACCTCCCCGCCCACTGACTCCCCTCCCCAACTAATGAATCCCAACACTAGCCAGTGAATCACCTCCCCGCCCACTGACTCCCTCCCCAACTAATGAATCCCAACACTAGCCAGTGAATCACCTCCCTGCCCACTGACTCCCTCCACAACTAATGAATCCCAACACTAGCCAGTGAATCCCCTCCCCGCCCACTGACTCCCTCCCCAACTAATGAATCCCAACACTAGCCAGTGAATCACCTCCCTGCCCACTGACTCCCCTCCCCAACTAATGAATCCCAACACTAGCCAGTGAATCACCTCCCTGCCCACTGACTCCCTCCCCAACTAATGAATCACAACACTAGCCAGTGAATCACCTCCCTGCCCACTGACTCCCCTCCCCAACTAATGAATCCCAACACTAGCCAGTGAATCCCCTCCCCGCCCACTGACTCCCTCCACAACTAATGAATCCCAACACTAGCCAGTGAATCACCTCCCCGCCCACTGACTCCCTCCACAACTAATGAATCACAACACTAGCCAGTGAATCACCTCCCTGCCCACTGACTCCCTCCCCAACTAATGAATCACAACACTAGCCAGTGAATCACCTCCCTGCCCACTGACTCCCTCCCCAACTAATGAATCCCAACACTAGCCAGTGAATCACCTCCCCGCCCACTGACTCCCTCCCCAACTAATGAATCACAACACTAGCCAGTGAATCACCTCCCTGCCCACTGACTCCCCTCCACAACTAATGAATCCCAACACTAGCCAGTGAATCACCTCCCCGCCCACTGACTCCCCTCCACAACTAATGAATCCCAACACTAGCCAGTGAATCACCTCCCTGCCCACTGACTCCCTCCCCAACTAATGAATCCCAACACTAGCCAGTGAATCACCTCCCCGCCCACTGACTCCCTCCCCAACTAATGAATCACAACACTAGCCAGTGAATCACCTCCCCGCCCACTGACTCCCTCCCCAACTAATGAATCCCAACACTAGCCAGTGAATCACCTCCCCGCCCACTGACTCCCCTCCCCAACTAATGAATCCCAACACTAGCCAGTGAATCACCTCCCCCGCCCACTGACTCCCTCCCCAACTAATGAATCCCAACACTAGCCAGTGAATCACCTCCCTGCCCACTGACTCCCTCCCCAACTAATGAATCCCAACACTAGCCAGTGAATCACCTCCCCGCCCACTGACTCCCTCCACAACTAATGAATCCCAACACTAGCCAGTGAATCACCTCCCCGCCCACTGACTCCCTCCCCAACTAATGAATCCCAACACTAGCCAGTGAATCACCTCCCCGCCCACTGACTCCCTCCACAACTAATGAATTCCAACACTAGCCAGTGAATCACCTCCCCGCCCACCGACTCCCTCCCCAACTAATGAATCCCAACACTAGCCAGTGAATCACCTCCCTGCCCACTGACTCCCTCCACAACTAATGAATCCCAACACTAGCCAGAGAATCACCTCCCCGCCCACTGACTCCCTCCCCAACTAATGAATCCCAACACTAGCCAGTGAATCACCTCCCCGCCCACTGACTCCCTCCCCAACTAATGAATCCCAACACTAGCCAGTGAATCACCTCCCCGCCCACCGACTCCCTCCCCAACTAATGAATCCCAACACTAGCCAGTGAATCACCTCCCCGCCCACTGACTCCCTCCCCAACTAATGAATCCCAACACTAGCCAGTGAATCACCTCCCCGCCCACTGACTCCCTCCCCAACTAATGAATCCCAACACTAGCCAGTGAATCACCTCCCCGCCCACTGACTCCCCTCCCCAACTAATGAATCCCAACACTAGCCAGTGAATCACCTCCCCGCCCACTGACTCCCCTCCCCAACTAATGAATCCCAACACTAGCCAGTGAATCACCTCCCCGCCCACTGACTCCCTCCCCAACTAATGAATCCCAACACTAGCCAGTGAATCACCTCCCCGCCCACTGACTCCCTCCCCAACTAATGAATCCCAACACTAGCCAGTGAATCACCTCCCCGCCCACTGACTCCCTCCCCAACTAATGAATCCCAACACTAGCCAGTAAAATAGATAAGGGAGAACCAGTGGATGTGGTGTATTTGGACTTTCAAAAGGCTTTCGATAAGGTCCCGCATAACAGATTAGCGTGTAAAGTTAAGGCACACGGGATTGGGGGCAAGATATTGACTTGGATAGAGAACTGGTTGGCAAAGAGTTGGAATAAATGGGTCTTTTTCTGAGTGGCAGGCAGTGACTAGTGGGGTACCGCAGGGATCAGTCCTTGGACCCCAGCTATTCACAATATATATTAATGATCTAGACAAGGGAACTAGATGTAATATCTCCAAGTTTGCAGACGACACAAAGCTGGGTGGGCGTGTGTGCTGTGGGGAGGATGCCGAGAAACTCCAGTATGATTTGGACAGGTTGGGTGATTGGGCAGAAGCATGGCAGATGCAATATAACGTGGATAAATGCGAGGTTATCCACTTTGGTGTCAAAAACAGGAAGGCAGATTATTATCTGAATGGCAATAGATTGGGAGAAGGGGAAGTGCAACGAGACCTGGGTGTCCTTGTGCACCAGTCGCTGAAGGTAAGCATGCAGGTGCAGCAGGCGGTTAAGAAGGCAAATGGTATGTTGGCCTTCGTAGCGAGAGGGTTTGAGTACGGGAACAAGGATGTCTTGCTGCAGTTGTGCAGGGCCTTGGTGAGACCACACCTTGAGTATTGTGTGCAGTTTTGGTCACCTTATCTGAGGAAGGATGTTCTTGCCATGGAGGGAGTGCAGCGAAGATTCACCAGACTGATACCTGGGATGGCAGGAATGACGTATGAGGAGAGATTGGGTTGATTGGGCTTATACTCGCTGGAGTTTAGAAGAATGAGAGGGGATCTCATTGAAACCTATAAAATTCTAACAGGACTAGACAGACTAGATGCAGGAAGGATGTTCCCGATGGTCGGGAGTCCAGAACCAGGGGTCACAGTCTAAAGATAAGGGGTAAGCCATTTAGGACAGAGATGAGGAGGAATTTCTTCACCAGAGAGTGGTGAACCTTTGGAATTCTCTACCACAGAAGGCAGTAGAGGCCAATTCATTAAATATATTCAAGAAGGAGTTGGATATATTTCTTAAGGCTAAAGGGATCAAGGGATATGGGGAGAAAGCAGGGACAGGGTACTGAGTTTGGATGATCAGCCATGATCGCATTGAATGGCGGAGCAGGCTCGAGGGGCCGAATGGCCTACTCCTGCTCCTATCTTCTATGTTTCTATGAATCACCTCCCTGCCCACTGACTCCCTCCACAACTAATGAATCCCAACACTAGCCAGTGAATCACCTCCCCGCCCACTGACTCCCTCCACAACTAATGAATCACAACACTAGCCAGTGAATCACCTCCCCGCCCACTGACTCCCTCCACAACTAATGAATCACAACACTAGCCAGTGAATCACCTCCCCGCCCGGTGGCTCCCCTCCCCGCCCACTGGCTCCTCTCCCCGCCCGCTGGCTCCTCTCCCCGCCCGCTGGCTCCTCTCCCCGCCCGCTGGCTCCCCGCCCGGTGACTCCCCTCCCCGCCCGGTGACTCCCCTCCTGTCCCCGGTGATTCCCCTCCCTGCCCGGTGACTCCCCTCCCCGCCCGGTGACTCCCCTCCCCGCCCGGTGACTCCCCTCCTGTCCCCGGTGACTCCCCTCCCCCCTCCTCCCCACACCCCGCCACTCCCAACTCCCATCACTCCCCAACACCCCGCCACTCCCCGCCACTCCCCAACACCCCGCCACTCCCCAACACCCACGCCCCGCCACTCCCCAACACCCCGCCACTCCCCAACACCCCGCCACTCCCCAACACCCCGCCACTCCCCAACACCCCGCCACTCCCCAACACCCACGCCCCGCCACTCCCCAACACCCACGCCCCGCCACTCCCCAACACCCACGCCCCGCCACTCCCCAACACCCACGCCCCGCCACTCCCCAACACCCACGCCCCGCCACTCCCCAACACCCACGCCCCGCCACTCCCCAACACCCACGCCCCGCCACTCCCCAACACCCACGCCCCGCCACTCCCCAACACCCACGCCCCGCCACTCCCCAACACCCACGCCCCGCCACTCCCCAACACCCACGCCCCGCCACTCCCCAACACCCACGCCCCGCCACTCCCCAACACCCACGCCCCGCCACTCCCCAACACCCACGCCCCGTCACTCCCCAACACCCACACCCCACCACTCCCCAACACCCATCCACTCCCCAACTCCCACACCCCATCACTCCCCAACACCCATCCACTCCCCAACTCCCACACCCCATCGCTCCCCAACACCCACACCCCTCCACTCCCCACCACAAGTGAAACTGCACAAAAGAAATTGCTTACCGAAGGTCCACCAAACTGACCGCTTTTATGTCAACATTGTCGATGACAATCTGACCCTCACTCAACTCCACCATCCGGAAGAGTGCGAGGAACAAAGTGGACTTTCCTGAGCCTGTCCGTCCCACAATTCCCACTTTCTCACCGGCATTAATCTTGACATTAACTCCATCAAGCACATTTCGGAGTCCCTGCCGATACACGAGGTCCACATCCTGGAAAACAATCATACCCCGCTGTGGCCAAGAGGAAGGAACCTGGGTGCAAAAGAATACAGGTTATATTATCGAGAGCACACTCCCCAACACCCACACCCCTCCACTCCCCAACACCCACACTCCCACACCCCATCACTCCCCAACACACCCACTCCACCACTCCCCAACTCCTACACCCCACCACTCCCCAACTCCCACACCCCACCACTCCCCATCTCCCACACCCCACCACTCCCCATCTCCCACCCCACCACTCCCCAACTCCCACACCCCACCACTCCCCAACACCCACACCCCAACACCCACACCCCATCACTCCCCAACACCCACACCCCATCATTCCCCAACACCCACACCCCACCACTCCCCAACTCCCACACCCCACCACTCCCCAACTCCCACACCCCACCACTCCCCAACTCCCACACCCCAACTCCCACACACCCACACCCCATCACTCCCCAACACCCCATCACTCCCCAACACCCACACCCCATCACTTCCCAACTCCCACACCCCATCACTCCCCAACACCCACCCCCATCACTCCCCAACACCCCCACCCCATCACTCCCCAACATCCACTCCCCAACACCCCCACCCCTCCACCCCATCACTCCCCAACACCCACCCCTCCACTCCCCAACTCCCACACCCATCACTCCCCAACACCCCCACCCCGCCGCTACCCAACACCCCCACCCCGCCGCTCCCCAACTCCCGCACCCCGCCGCTCCCCAACTCCCGTACCCCGCCGCTCCCCAACTCCCGCACCCCGCCGCTCCCCAACTCCCGCACCCCGCCGCTCCCCAACTCCCGCACCCCGCCGCTCCCCAACTCCCGCACCCCGCCGCTCCCCAACTCCCGCACCCCGCCGCTCCCCAACTCCCGCACCCCGCCGCTCCCCAACTCCCGCACCCCGCCGCTCCCCAACTCCCGCACCCCGCCGCTCCCCAACTCCCGCACCCCGCCGCTCCCCAACTCCCGCACCCCGCCGCTCCCCAACTCCCGCACCCCGCCGCTCCCCAACTCCCGCACCCCGCCGCTCCCCAACTCCCGCACCCCGCCGCTCCCCAACTCCCGCACCCCGCCGCTCCCCAACTCCCGCACCCCGCCGCTCCCCAACTCCCGCACCCCGCCGCTCCCCAACTCCCGCACCCCGCCGCTCCCCAACTCCCACCCCCCATCGCTCCCCAACACCCACCCCCCCTCCACTCCCCAACACCCCCACCCCATCACTCCCCAACACCCACCCCTCCACTCCCCAACTCCCACACCCATCACTCCCCAACACCCCCACCCCACCCCTCCCCAACACCCCCACCCCACCCCTCCCCATCTCCCACACCCCACCACTCCCCAACTCCCACACCCCACCACTCCCCAACTCCCACACCCCATCACTCCCCAACACCCACCCCTCCACTCCCCAACTCCCACACCCATCACTCCCCAACACCCCCACCCCACCCCTCTCCATCTCCCACACCCCATCACTCCCCAACTCCCACACGCCATCACTCCCCAACTCCCACACCCCATCACTCCCCAACACTCACTCCCCAACACCCACACCCCATCACTCCCCAACTCCCACACCCCATCACTCCCCAACTCCCACACCCCATCACTCCCCAACTCCCACACCCCATCACTCCCCAACTCCCACACCCCATCACTCCCCAACTCCCACACCCCATCACTCCCCAACACCCCCACCCCATCACTCCCCAACTCCCACACCCATCACTCCCCAACACCCCCACCCCACCCCTCTCCATCTCCCACACCCCATCACTCCCCAACTCCCACACGCCATCACTCCCCAACTCCCACACCCCATCACTCCCCAACACTCACTCCCCAACACCCACACCCCATCACTCCCCAACTCCCACACCCCATCACTCCCCAACTCCCACACCCCATCACTCCCCAACTCCCACACCCCATCACTCCCCAACTCCCACACCCCATCACTCCCCAACTCCCACACCCCATCACTCCCCAACACCCCCACCCCATCACTCCCCAACTCCATCACTCCCCAACTCCCACACCCCATCACTCCCCAACACCCACACCCCATCACTCCCCAACACCCACCCCCCTCCACTCCCCCACACCCCATCACTCCCCAACTCCCACACCCCATCACTCCCCAACACCCCCACCCCATCACTCCCCAACTCCCACACCCCATCACTCCCCAACTCCCACACCCCGCCACTCCCCAACTCCCACACCCCATCACTTCCCAACTCCCACACCCATCACTCCCCAACACCCCCACGCCACCCCTCCCCAACACCCCCACCACACCCCTCCCCATCTCCCACACCCCACCACTCCCCAACTCCCACACCCCACCACTCCCCAACTCCCACACCCCACCACTCCCCAACTCCCACACCCCACCACTCCCCAACTCCCACACCCCACCACTCCCCAACTCCCACACCCCATCACTCCCCAACACCCACACCCCATCACTCCCCAACACCCACCCCTCCACTCCCCAACTCCCACACCCATCACTCCCCAATACCCCCACCCCACCCCTCCCCAACACCCCCACCCCACCCCTCCCCTCCCCATCTCCCACACCCCATCACTCCCCAACTCCCACACGCCATCACTCCCCAACTCCCACACCCCATCACTCCCCAACTCCCACACCCCATCACTCCCCAACACCCACACCCCAACTCCCACACCCCATCACTCCCCAACTCCCACACCCCATCACCCCCACCCCATCACTCCCCAACACCCACACCCCATCACTCCCCAACTCCATCACTCCCCAACTCCCACACCCCATCACCCCCACCCCATCACTCCCCAACACCCACCCCCCTCCACTCCCCAACTGCCACACCCATCACTCCCCAACACCCCCACCCCACCACTACCCAACACCCCCACCCCACCACTACCCAACACCCCCACCCCACCACTACCCAACACCCACACCCCATCACACCCCAACTCCCACACCCCCATCACTCTCCAACATCCACACCCCTCCACTCCCCAACACCCACACCACATCTCCCACACCCCATTACTCCCAAACACCCCCACCCCACCACTCCCCAACACCCCCACCCCACCACTACCCAAATCCCACACCCCATCACTCCCCAACACCCACACCCCTCCACTCCAACACCCCCACCCCATCACTCCCCAACACCCCCACCCCACCACTACCCAACTCCCACACCCCATCACCCACACCCCTCCACTCCAACACCCCCACCCCATCACTCCCCAACTCCCACACCCCATCACTCCCCAACACCCAATACAATACAAATCGCTTTATTGGCATGATAAGGTACATCTTATGTTGCCAAAGCATCAAAATACATTTATGGTTGAACACATAAACGCGGTTCCATTCATACAGTGTATAAACAGGTATATCCCTGAGTTTATAAATATACATTCGCCTTGTTTATATATACTCTTGTCTTAGTTTACTGGTTGTCCCTCTGTTCATGGCAAGCTGTAACATAGTGTGCCGCCAGTGTTACACAGCTTCTCTCCTGCCCCAGTAGGAATGGGAGTTTTTGGTTGTCAGTCAGATTTCTGAATTCAGGGCATATTTGTGAGAATTTTTGGTAGAAATTCTCTCTGATGCCCTGATATTTTCCACAGGCTGTGAGGAAGTGCATCTCTGTCTCAACTACTCCCTGACTGCAGTGAGAGCATATCCTGTCTTCTCTTGGCAGCCTGGTCTGCCTGTGTCTGCCTTTTTCGATCGCTAGGCTATGTTCGCTAAGTCTGTACCTTGTCAAGGTTCTTCTCAGTTTGTTATCCTTTACCATGGTCAGGTAATCAGCTATGTTGTATTGTCTGTTTAGGGCCAAGTAGCAATTGAGTTTGCTTTGGGTTTTTGTTGTTTCTGCCCAATATGACAGATATTTTTCCTTTTGCTTAGCGACGATTGTGTTGGGTCGAATTCTTTGTGTTACCCTGTCACTGTCCTGGGACTGGTTATTGTTAGTATTGTTATTAGTTACTTTATTGAGTCCCAGGACTAGTTGACTGAGGGTATTCTTCTTTATGGTCAGCTCTTGGCATTTCAGGGCGTCGTAGTGATAGCATTGGGGGTTGCTCATTTGTAGGTGATTCCAAAATTTGGTGGCTCTTTTTTGGATAGTGATTATTAATGGGTATTGGCCTAGTTCCGCCCTGCATGCGTTGTTTACTGTTTTCCTTTGAGTACGGAGGATACTTTTACAGAATTCCGCATGTAGGATCGCAATTGGGTGTTTGTCCCATTTTGCAAAATCTTGTTGTGTTAGTGGTCCCCAGACCTCACTGCCATAGAGTGCAATAGGTTCAATTACTGATTTGAAAATTTTGAGCCAAATGCTAATTGGGATTTCTATTTGGATTGATTTTTTGATGGCATAGAAAGCCCTTCTTGCTTTCTCTTTCAGTTCATTCACAGCCAGTTTGAAGTTTCCCGTAGAACTGATTTTTAAGCCCAAGTATGTGTAGTTAGTGGTTTGTTCAATTTTGGTTGTTCCTACTGTGAAATTTATTTTGGGTCCCTGATGTTTGGATCTTTGGAACACAAGGACTTTGGTTTTTTGGGGATTTATTGTCAGGGCCCAAGTCTGGCAGTACGACTCCAGCAGGTCCAGGTTTTGCTGTAGCCCCTCTTTAGTAGGTGACAGCAGAACCAGGTCGTCTGCATAGAGGAGGAATTTAACCTTCGATTCATATAGGGTGAGGCCGGGTGCTGTAGATTGTTCAAGTAGTTTTGCCAATCCATTTATGTAAATATTAAAGAGTGTCGGTGAGATTGGCGAGCCCTGCGTCACCCCCCGCCCCTGTGGGAAGTATTTTGTTTGTTTGTCTCCAATTTTAACTGCACATTTATTGTTTGTATACATTGATTTAATTACATCATATGTTTTCCCTCCTACCCCGCTTTCGATAAGTTTCAGGAATAAACCGTCATGCCAGATGGAGTCGAAAGCCTTCTGGAAATCTACAAAGCATGCGTAGATTTTGCTTTTGTTATGGTGAACGTGTTTGTCAATTAGGGTCTGTAGGGTGAAGATATGATCGGATGTTCTATAGTTTGGCAGGAATCCAATTTGGCTTTTACTCAAGACATTGTGCTCCTCAAGGAAGTTTATAAGTCTTTTGTTTATGATGCAACAGAATACCTTCCCCAGGTTACTGTTTACACAGATGCCTCGATAGTTGTTTGGGTCGATTTTGTCCCCACTTTTGTATATGGGTGTTATGAGTCCTTTGTTCCAGATGTCAGGGAAATAACCGACACTCAGAACCAAGTTGAAGAGTTTTAGGATAGCCAGTTTCAGTTTGTCGTCTGCGTGTTTAATCATCTCGTTTAGTATGCCGTCTGTCCCGCAAGCTTTTCCTGGTCGCAGGTCCTTGAGTTTTTCAAGAAGTTCTTTTTCTGTTATTATGGCGTCTAGCGGGTTTTGGTTATCTTTTATGGCCATTTCAAGCTTTTCTAGTTTTTTGCATATTTGGTGTTGCTCTGGTCTTAGTGTGTTTTTCTGGTATAATTTTTCAAAGTGGTTTACCCATGTGTCCCCATTTTGAATGGGCAAATCGTCGTGTTGTTTTTTGTGTAGTGTTTTCAAGTTGTCCCAGAAACAATTCGACTCAATGGATTCCTCCATGGAGCTGAGTGTATTCTTAATAAATTGCTCTTTTTTGGTCCCGAGTGTGTTTCTGTATTGTGTTAGCGTCTGACAATAAGTAAGGCGTAGTTCCTAGTTTTCTGGATGTCTGTGTTTTTGGTTTGATAGTTTTCTAAGTTTTTTCCCCATGTTATGGCAATCATGGTCAAACCATTTTTCATAGTTTTTTGTTTTGGGTTTGTTCTTGCGAGCTTTCAAGTTTGCATTTGTTGCCAAATTATCAAAAATATTGTTTAGTTTACTAACTGCCCGGTTTACGCCTTCTTTATTGTGAGTGTATATGTTATCCAGAAAGGTGTCTAAGAGAGCTTGAGTTGATGCATTGCTAATTGTTTTCTGGTATTTTTCCGTGTCATTTTTGGCCCATCTGTACGATTTTTTGGTGTTGTACAGTTTACTGGGTTGTGTTTCTATGTTGTTTGTTTCTGTCTTTTTGAGAAACATAGTAATTTGGCTGTGATCGGACAGTGTTGTTTGTGGTTTGACTGTGAATGCTCTGAAAGAGGATGGGTCCAAGTCTGTAATCATATAGTCTACTGTGCTGCAGCCAAGAGGTGAGCAATAGGTCGATCTTCCTAGGAGGTCTCCTATGAACCTACCATTGACAATGTACAAACCCAGGTTTCGACAGAGCTGTAGTAGCTGTTTACCCTTGGTATTTGACTGCTTGTCGCAGTTATGCCTGTATGGAAGGGAAGGGATGTCAAAGTGGTTATTCCCGAATACGTAATTGTTTCCCTGATTATTGGTGAAGTCTGGTTCTTCGCCCGTTCTTGAATTGAGGTCCCCACAGATCAACACGTTCCCCTGGGCCTGGTATTGGATAATTTCCCCCTCCATGTTGGAGAAGGTGTCCTCTTTGTAGTACGGGGAATCGATTGGAGGGATATAAAGTGCGCAAATGTAAACATCTTGGGTGTTTGAGATAATCTCCCTCTCAAGTTTGAGCCACATATGGTTTTCGCCCTTTTTTATAAATTTGATGTAATTCTTAAGTTCTGTTTTAAACCAGATCAGTATGCCTCCGGAGTCTCTGCCTTGGGTTACACTTGGTAATTTATTGGAGGGGACCACTAGCTCAGTGTACCCTTGGGGACAGCCGGTGTGTCCTTTTCCTTTATACCAAGTTTCCTGTAAAATGATAATATCTAGATCTTTAGTTTCCTCTATGAACTCTGGGGTCCTACTCTTCACTTCTCGCACTGAAGAGCGTAGACCTTGGATATTCCAGGTCGAAATACCCACACCCCTCCACTCCCCAACTCCCACACCCATCAAGCCCCAACACCCCCACCCCACCACTACCCAACGCCCCCACCCCACCACTACCCAACGCCCCCACCCCACCACTACCCAACACCCCATCACTTCCCAACTCCCACCGCTCCCCAACACCCACCCCCCATCGCTCCCCAACACCCCCACCCCTCCACTCCCCAACACCCCCATCCCATCACTCCCCAACACCCCCATCCCATCACTCCCCAACACCCCCACCCCACCACTACCCAACACCCCCACCCCACCACTACCCAACACCCACACCCCATCACTCCCCAACTCCCACACCCACCCCAACTCCCACACCCCATCACCCACACCACTCCCCAACACCCACACCCCATCACTCCCCAACACCCCCACCCCACCACTACCCAACACCCACACCCCATCACTTCCCAACTCCCACCCCCATCGCTCCCCAACACCCACCCCCCATCGCTCCCCAACACCCCCACCCCATCACTACCCAACACCCCCACCCCACCACTACCCAACACCCCCACCCCACCACTACCCAACACCCCCACCCCACCACTACCCAACACCCCCACCCCACCACTGCCCAACACCCCCACCCCACCACTACCCAACACCCCCACCCCACCACTACCCAACACCCCCACCCCACCACTCCCCAACTCCCACCCCCCTCCACTCCCCAACACCCACACCCCACCACTCCCTAACACCCACACGCCATCACTCCCCAACACCCAACCCCCACCACTCTCCAACACCCCCACCCCACCACTACCCAACACCCACCCCAACTCCCACACCCCATCACCCACACCACTCCCCAACACCCACACCCCATCACTCCCCAACACCCACACGCCATCACTCCCCAACCCCCACCCCACCACTACCCAACACCCACCCCCCTCCACCCCCCAACTCCCCCACCCCATCACTCCCCAACTCCCTCACCCCGCCACTCCCCAACACCCTCACCCCACCACTCCGCAACACCCACACCCCACCACGCCCCAACTCCCACACCCCACCACTACCCAACACCCCCTCCACTCCCCAACACCCACACCCCATCACTCCCCAACTCCCACCCCCCTCCACCCCCACCCCACACCCCCACCCCCTCCACTCCCCAACTCCCACCCCCTCCACTCCCCAACACCCCCACCCAACACCCCCACCCCACCACTCCCCAACACCCCCACCCCACCACCCCCACCCCATCACTCCCCAACACCCACCCCCCTCCACTCCCCAACACCCACCCCCCTCCACTCCCCAACACCCACCCCCCTCCACCCACCCCCCTCCACTCCCCAACACCCACCCCCCTCCACTCCCCAACACCCCGCCCCTCCACTCCCCAACACCCCCGCCCCCGTCCACTCCCCAACACCCCAACCCCCGTCCACTCCCCAACACCCCCACCCCCGTCCACTCCCCAACGCCCACACCCCACCACTCCCTAACACCCCCACCCCATCACACCCCCACCCCATCACTCCCCAACTCCCACCCCCCTCCACTCCCCAACACCCCCACCCAACACCCCCACCCCATCACTCCCCAACTCCCACCCCTCCACTCCCCAACACCCCCACCCAACACCCCCCACTCTCCAACACCCCCTCCCCAACACCCCCACCCCACCACTCCCCAACACCCCCACCCCATCACTCCCCAACACCCACCCCCCTCCACTCCCCAACACCCACCCCCCTCCACTCCCCAACACCCACCCCCCTCCACTCCCCAACACCCACCCCCCTCCACTCCCCAACACCCACCCCCTCCACTCCCCAACACCCCCGCCCCTCCACTCCCCAACACCCCCGCCCCTCCACTCCCCAACACCCCCACCCCACTCCCCAACACCCCCACCCCCCAACACCCCCACCCCCCGTCCACTCCCCAACACCCCCACCCCCGTCCACTCCCCAACACCCCCACCCCTCCACTCCCCAACACCCACACCCCATCTCCTTGGTTACCTGCTAAAATGGTGTGCAACACAAGAACATAAGAAACAGGAGCAGGAGTAGGCCAATCGGCCCCTCAAGCCTGCTCCGCCTTTCAATAAGATCATTGCTGATGCAATCTTGTTCTATAACACAGTGCATTACCTGCAAATATAGTACGAAAAATTATTGGAGGAGGAGGCCAAGATGGATCATCCTCTCAGCACTTCTGGCTGGAGCTAGTTGGGAATGCTTCAGCCTTGTCTTTTGCACTCACGTGCTGGGCTCTGCCAACGCTGAGGATGGGGATGTTCATGGAGCCTCCTCCTGCTCCTGTTATTTAATGGTCCACCACCATTCATGACTGGATGTGGCAGGACTGCAGAGCTTTTATCTGATCTGTTGGTTGTGGGATCGCTTAACTGTGTCAATAGCATGCTGTGTTTTGGCTTCATCAGGCTGGCACTTCATTTTTCGGTACACTTGGTGCTGCTCCTGGCCTGCTCTTCTACACTCCTTATTGAACCAGGGTTGGTCCCCTGGCTTGATGGTAATGGTAGAGTGAGGGATATGACAGGCCATGAGGTTACAGATTGTGGTGGAATACAATTCTGCTGCTGCTGATGGCCCACAGCGCCTCATGGAATGCCCGGGTTTGAGCTGCTAGATTTGTTCTGAATCTATCCCATTTAGCACAGTGGTAATGGCACACAACACGATGGAGTGTGTCCTCAGTGTGAAGACGGAACTTCGTCTCCACAAGGACTGTGCAGTGGTCACTGCTACCAATACTTCCATGGACAGATGCATCTACGACAGGTAGATTGATGAGGACAAGTAGTGTGTTTACATAATACAGCAGATGCATTGTACCCACTGATAGTGTGTTTATATACTACAACCAGAGGCACTGTACTTATTGACACAGTGTAAGGCCCCTGCCTCAGCCCATCTGCTGCTGAAACACTCATTCATGCCTTTGTTACCTCTAGACTCGACTATTCCATTGCTCTGTTGGCCAGCCTCCCACCAAACGTAAACTTACGCTCATCCAAAACTCTGCTGCCCTTAACCTAACTCGCACCAAATCCCGTTCACCCATCAGCCCTGTGCTCCTTGACCTACATTCGGTTTTTTGATCGTTGTGTGTGGTTTATCTCCTTGGTTACCTGCTAAAATGGTGTGCAACACAAGAGCATATGAGACAGGAGCAGGAGTAGGCCAATCGGCCCCTCAAGCCTGCTCCACCATTCAGTAAGATCATGGCTGATCCAATCTTGTTCTCAACACCACTTTCCCGCTCTCTCCCCATACCCCTTGACTCCCTTGTAGTTCAAATGTCTGTCAATCTCCGCCTTGAATATCTTCAATGACTCCGCCTCCACAGCTCTCTGGGGTAGAGAATTCCAAAGATTCACGACCCTCAGAGAAGAAATTCCTCCTCATCTCTGTCTTAAATGGGCGACCCCTTATTCTGAAACTATGTCCCCTAGTTCTAGATACCCCCACTAGGGGAAACATCCTCTCAGCATCCACCCCGTCAAGCCCCCTCAGTATCTTATATGTTTCAATAAGATCCCCTCTCATTCTTCTAAACTCCAATGCGTATAGGCCCAACCTGCTCAACCTTTCTTCATACATCAACCCCTTCATCCCAGGAATCAACCTGGTGAACCTTCTCTGAACTACCTTCAATGGAAGTATATCCGTCCTTAAATATGGAGACCAAAACCGTAGAGAAAACGGGGAATTACAGTACGCCTGACATTGGTAGTGGGGAAAATGCTAGAGTCCATTATAAAAGATGTAATAGCAGAGCACTTGGAAAACAGTGACAGGATCGGACAAAGTCAACATGGAATTACAAAAAAGGTAAATCATGCTTGACTAATCTACTGGAATTTTTTGAGGATATAACTGGTAGAATAGATAAGGGAGAACCAGTGGATGTGGTGTATTTGGACTTTCAGAAGGCTTTCGATAAGGTCCCACATAAGAGATTAGCGTGTAAAGTTAAGGCACATGGGATTGGGGGCAAGGTACTGACTTGGATAGAGAACTGGTTGGCAGACAGGAAGCAAAGAGTTGGAATAAACGGCTCTTTTTCCGAGTGGCAGGCAGTGACTAGTGGGGTACCGCAGGGATCGGTCCTGGGACCCCAGCTATTCACAATATATATATATATATATATAAATGATCTAGACGAGGGAACTAGATGTAATATCTCCAAGTTTGCAGACGACACAAAGCTGGGTGGGCGTGTGTGCGGTGAGGAGGATGCCGAGAAACTCCAGTATGATTTGGACAGGTTGGGTGATTGGGCAGAAGCATGGCAGATGCAGTATAATGATAAATGCGAGGTTATCCACTTTGGTGGCAAAAACAGGAAGGCAGATTATTATCTGAACGGCAATAGATTGGGAGAAGGGGAAGTGCAACGAGACCTGGGTGTCCTTGTGCACCAGTCGCTGAAGGTAAGCATGCAGGTGCAGCAGGCGGTTAAGAAGGCAAATGGTATGTTGGCCTTCGTAGTGAGAGGGTTCGAGTACAGGAGCAAGGATGTCTTGCTGCAGTTGTACAGGGCCTTGGTGAGACCACACCTTGAGTATTGTGTGCAGTTTTGGTCGCCTTATCTGAGGAAGGATGTTCTTGCCATGGAGGGAGTGCAGCGAAGGTTCACCAGACTGATACCTGGGATGGCAGGAATGACGTATGAGGAGAGATTAGGTCGATTGGGCTTATACTCGTTGGAGTTTAGAAGAATGAGAGGGGATCTCATTGAAACTTATAAAATTCTAACAGGACTAGACAGACTAGATGCAGGAAGGATGTTCCCGATGGCTGGGGAATCCAGAACCAGGGGTCACAGTCTAAGGATAAGGGGTAAGCCATTTAGGACAGAGATGAGGAGGAATTTCTTCACCCAGAGAGTGGTGAACCTGTGGAATTCTCTACCACAGAAGGCAGTGGAGGCCAATTAATTAAATAAAATATATTCAAGAAGGAGTTGGATATATTTCTTAAGGCTAAAGGGATCAAGGGATATGGGGAGAAGGCAGGGACAGGGTACTGAATTTGGATGATCAGCCATGATCTCATTGAATGGCGGAGCAGGCTCGAGGGGCCGAATGGCCTACTCCTGCTCCTATCTTCTATGTTTCTATGTATGCAGTACTCCAGGTGCGGTCTCACCAGCGCCCTGTAAAGTTGCATCAAAACTTCCCTACTTTTATACTCCATGCCCCTTGCAATAAAGGCCAACATTCCATTAGCCTTCCTAATTACTTGCTGCGCCTGCATGCTAACTTTTTGTGTTTCATGTACAAGGACCCCCAGATCCCTTTGTACCACAGCATTTTGTAGTCTCACTCCATTTAAATAATAATGTGCTTGGTCATTCTTCCTTCCAAAGTGGATAACCTCACATTTTTCCCACATTATACTCCATCTGCCAAATTTTTGCCCACTCACTTAACCTCTCTATATCCCTTTGCAGACTCTGTGTCCTCCTCACAACTTGCTAACCCACCTATCTTTGTATCATCAGCAAATTTGGCTGCAGTGCACTCGGTACCTTCATCTAAGTCATTAATATAGATTGTAAATAGTTGAGGCCCCAGCACTGATCCCTGTGGCACCCCACTACTTACAGTTTGCCAACCTGAAAATGACCCATTTATCCCGACTCTCTGTTTTCTGTTAGTTAGCCAATCCCCTATCCATGCTAATATATTACCCCCAACCCCATGAGCTCTTATCTTGTGCAGTAACCTTTTATGTGGCACCTTATCGAATGCCTCCCGGAAATCCAAATACACATCCACTGTTTCCCCTTTATCCACCCTGTTTGTTACATCCTCAAAGAATTCTAGCAAATTTGTCAAACACAATTTTCCTTTCATAAAACCATGTTGACTCTGCTTGATTGCATTATGATTTTCTCAATGTCCTGCTATTACCTCCTTAATAATGGATTCCAGCATTTTCCCAATGACAGATGTTAGGCTAACTGGCCTATAGTTTCCTGCTTTTTGCCTCCCTCCTTTCTTGAATAAGGGTGTTACATTTGCGGTTTTCCAATCCGCTGGGATCTTTCCAGAATCCAGGGAATTTTGGTAGATTACAACCAACACATCCATGATCTCTGCAGCCACTTCTTTCAAGACCCTAGGATGCAGGCCATCAGGTCCAGGGGACTTGCTGGCCTTTAGCCCCAGTTTGCCTAGTACTTTTTCCTCTAGTGATAGAGATTGTTCTAAGTTCCTTCCTCCCTTTCGCCCCTTGATTATCTATTATTATTGGGATGTTTAGTGTCCTCTACCATGAAGACCGATCCAAAATAATTGTTTAGAGTCTCCGCCATTTCTCTATTTCCCATTATTAATTCCCCAGTCTCATCCTCTAAGGGACCAACGTTTACTTTAGTTACTCTCTTCCTTTTTATATACCTGAAGAAGCTCTTACTGTCTGTTTTTATATTATTTGCTAGTTTACTCTCATACTCTATCTTCTCCCTCTTCATAATTTTTTTAGTCATCCTTTGCTGGTTTCTAAAAATTTCCCAATCCTCTGTCCTACCAATAATCTTCGCAACATTGTATGTCTTTTCTTTCAATTTGATACCATCCTTCAATTTGATACCATCCTTAACTTCCTTAGTTAGCCACGGATGGTGCATCCTTCTCGTAGAGCCTTTCTCACTGGAATACACCTTTGCTGAGATTTATGAAATATCTCCTTAACTGTTTGACACTGCTGATCTACCATCTTACCCTTCAATCTATTTTCCCAGTCCACTTTAGCCAACTCTGTCCTCATACCCTCATAATTGCCTTTATTTAAGTTTAGGACACTAGTTTCAGACCCAAGTTTCTCACCCTCAAACTGAATTTGAAATTCTACCATGCTATGAACACTCTTTCCTAGTGGATCCTTTACTATGAGATCATTAATTAATCCTGTCTCATTACACATTACCAGATCTAAAATAGCCTGCTCCCAGGTTGGTTCCTCAATGTATTGCTCTAAGAAACCATCCCAAATACACTCTATGAAATCGTCCTCAAAGCTACCCGTGCCAATTTGATTTGTCCAATCTAAATGATGATTAAAATCGCCCATGATTATTGCAGTACCTTTCTTACAAGCCCCCATTGTTTCTTGATTTATACTCTGTCCTACAGTATAGCTACTGTTAGGGGGCCTATATACTACTCCCACCAGTGACTTCTTACCCTTACTATTTCTTATCTCTACCCAAACTGATTCTACATCTTGAGCTTCTGAGCCAATATCATTCCTCACCACTGCACTGATCTCATCCTTTATTAACAGAGCTACCTCACCTCCTTTTCCTTTCTGCCTATCCTTACGAAATGTCAAATACCCTGAATGTTCAGTTCCCAGCCTTGGTCACCTTGCAACCACGATCATACCCATTTATTTCTATTTGTGCTGTCAACTCATCTATCTTGTTACAAATGCTACGTGCATTCAGATAAAGAGCCTTTAATTTTACCTTATCATTTTTCCTTACTCTGACTCTATTTTCTGGTGCACTCTTATGCTTGTACACTCTGCCCCTTCCTGATACATTCTGATTATCGTTACACCTGTCGTTGCCCTGCACTGTTGCCTTCTCCTTTCTCTTTGACTTCCTAAATACCCCTTCACCTGAACCCCTATCTTCTATTTCCAGCTTAGCTTTTCTCCCTTCTGCTTCTATCCTCAGGTTCCCATCCCCCTGCCAAGCTAGTTTAAACCCTCTCCAACAGCACGCGCAAACCCTCCCGCGAGGATATTGGTCCCGTTCCCGTTGAGGTGCAATCCGTCTGGCTTGTAGAGGTCCCAAATCCCCCAGTAACGGTTCCAATTCCTCAGGAAACTAAATCTTATCTTCTGACACCACTGAAAAGGGGGAGCTTGAGGTTTCATAGAATAGCTAGAGGTGTGGATTGGCTCTCTGGTGGATTTTCTATCTGCTAGTAGTGGGTAGTCACTGGAGAGGAGGGGGAAGATGCTGCACTGGGAGAGGGAAGGTGCTGCACTGGGAGAGGAGGGGGAACTTATTGCACTGGGAGACGAGGGGGAAGGTACTGCACTGGGAGAAAGGAGGGGGGAAGGTACTGCACGGGGAGAGGAGGGGGAAGGTACTGCACGGGGAGAGGAGGAGGGGGAAGGTACTGCACGGGGGGAGGAGGAGGGGGAAGGTACTGCACGGGGAGGAGGAGGGGGAAGGTACTGCACGGGGAGAGGAGGGGGAAGGTACTGCACGGGGAGAGGAGTGTGGAAATTGACATTATACTTAGCATGCTGGGTAGAATAAAATGGCCAAGTAAAAGAACAAACTTGCTTAGGTTGTAGCTAAAGCAAGAAAAAGTAAATATGTCACAACGTGTCCAGGACCAAGAGATCTTTCATAATACCCACCCACATTGAGGATGCGATAACAGCTATAATTGACTCACTAGCACAAGGGAGGCATAAGGCTATAGAATAGATAAACTATTAATGATTGTCGCTAGACAAAGAAGCAAAACTATTGAGTAAGCTAATCATCTTGGTAACAAGATGATCAGACATGAGTAAGTAAATCATCTTGGTAACAAGATTCAGACAGAACCTCTTGACAGAATATATGATTAACTAACCTTGTCTGGAGATATTTCTGTCCTGCTGACCTTTTGATTGTCCTTGTGCAAACTAAAATGATACAATACCATTACACGTGATTTATGGAACGCTTGCTTGTTTGAGTGTATAAATATGCTGCATTCGCTGATGTCCTTTAGAGATGTTGGCCTAGCCTTTGTCCAGGCAGCTCTCTCCTTGTGCAAGTAAAAATTAAACTAACAATCTGACGGTACTGCTTGTGTTTTAGAGTCTTACTCGGAGTCGAGATTTCGACAGGAGGGGGAAGGTACTGCACGGGGAGAGGAGGGGGAAGATACTGCACGGGGAGAGGAGGGGGAAGGTACAGTACTGGGTGGGAATGGATCCCACGTCTGGTAGCATTGGTTTGTTAAAAATCCTGTAAATTTGAATTTTGTTGTGTGATTGGTCCTTGGATGTGTATCTGTCTCGAACTCTGTTTCTGTCAAACACAGAAGTGGTAAAGCTCTGATCATCGATCGCAAGCCTGTGTTTCTGGGAATAGTCCAAGGCCATCTCGTAAAATCTTGTTGAGATATTAAAATCAGATTTAACAATTACATTAACACATACAATTGCCTCAATGTTTTTTACATGTAAAGTATTTGTTGATTTTAATTTGTTTAAACCCTATATTGGACATTACTGAGGAAAAATGGTGGACAAAGATTTTTTTTTATGGATTCTCAGTGAACCAATTTGTTCACTTTGGTTGTTTTCCTAAGTAATTTCCAGCTGCTTTCCTGGCTTTGAATTCCTTACATTCATTACCTCCAGTCCTGGTTTGCTACTGTCTTATTTTGAATCAATCAATAAAACGTGAGGGCACAAATGTGAGAATGAAAATGTGACAAAGAATCATAGAATAGCACAGCACAGAAGGAGGCCATTCAGCACATCGAGTCTGCACCGGCTCTTTTGAAGAGCTATCCAGTTAGTCCCACTCCCCGGCTCCACATCCCTGCAATTTTTTCTCCAAGTATTTATCCAATTCCCTTTTGAAGGTTACAATTGAATCTGTGCAGAGCATTCCAGATCCTAACCACTCGTTGCGTAAAACAGTTTTTCCTCATGTCGCCTCTGGTTCTTTTGCCAATCACCTTGAATCTGTGGCCACTGGTTAGCGATCCTTCAGCCATTAGAAACAGAAACCTTCATGATTTTAAACACCTCAATCAAACCTCCTCTTAGCCGTCTCTGCTCGAAGGAAAATAACCCCAGCTTCTCCAGTCTATCCACATAACTGTAATCCCTCATCCCTGGAACCATTCTAGTAAATCTCTTCTGTACCCTCTCCAAAGCCTTCACGTCCTTCCTAAAGTGTGGTGCCCAGAATTGGACACAATACTCCAGCTGGGGCTGAACTCGTGTTTATACAGGTTTAGCATAACTTCCTGGCTTTTGTACTCTCTGCCTCTATGTATAAAGCCCAGGATCCCATGTGCTTTATTAACTAAAATAACAACAGAAAATGTTGGAAACACTCAGCAGGCCAGGCAGCATCCGTAGAGAGAGAAACAGAGTTAATGTTTCAGGTCTGGGACCCTTCATCAGAACTGGAAAAAGCTGGAGATGTAACAGATATTAAGCAGGTGCAAAGGTGGGGGGGGGGGGGTGGGGTGGAGAAGGAATTGAAGGAATATACTGTGCTAAGGCAAGAGGCAGGAAAGATAAAATGTTGCAAATGGGGTTGGCAAAATCATACAGCATGAAAAACGGGAGCAGGGGTTATAGTTTGAAATTGTTGAACTCAATGTTGAGTCCAGAAGGCTGTAAAGTGCCTAATCGAAAGATGAGGTGCTGTTCCTCGAGCTTACGTTGAGCTGCATTGGAACAATGTAATAGGCCGAGGACAGAGAGATCAGAGTGGGAGTGAAGCAGTGAATTAAAGTGACAGGCGGCCGGAAGCTCAGGGTCACCCTTACGGACTGAACGGAGGTGTTCCGCAAAGCGGTCGCCCAATCTGCGTTTGGTCTCCCCAATGTAGAGGAGACCGCATCGTGAGCAGCGAATACAGTATACTAAATTGCAAGAAGTACAAGTAAATCGCTGTTTCACCTGGAAGGGGTGTTTGGGGCCCTGGACAGTGGGAAGGGAGGAGGTAAAAGGGCAGGTGTTGCATCTCCTACGCTTTCACAGGAAGGTGCCAGGCGAAGGGGGAAGGGCTGTTAGGGGTGATTGAGGAGTGGACCAGGGTGTCGCGAAGGGAGCGGTCCCTTCGGAATGCTGAAAGGGGAGGCGAGGGGAAGATGCGTTTGGTGGTAGGATCATGTTGGAGGTGGCGGAAATGGCGGAGGATGATCCGTTGAATGTGGAGGCTGGTGGGGTGAAAGGTGAGGACAAGGGGAACCCTATCGTGGTTCTGGGGGGAAGGGGTAAGAGCAGAAGTGCGGGAAATGAAACGGACACGGTCACGGGCTGTGTCAACCACAGTAGAGGGGAATCCTCGGTTGAGGAAAAAGGAAGACATGTCGGAAGCACTGGTATGGAAGGTGGCATCGTCGGAACAGACGCGGCGGAGACGGAGAAACTGGGAGAATGGAATAGAGTCCTTACAGGAAGCGGGGTGGAAGGAAGTGTAGCCCAGGTAGCTGTGGGAGTCAGTGGGGGAATCAAGGGATATGGGGATCAGGCGGGAAAGTGGAGTTGAGGTCGATGATCAGCTATGATCTTATTGAATGGCGGAGCAGGCTCGAGGGGCTATATGGCCTACTCTTGCTCCTAACTCTTATGTTCTGACCAAACAACAGTTAAACTCTGATTGACTTGAGCTTGTGTTTAGGAACACAGGAGTAGGCCAATCACCACTCAAGCCTGCTCCGCCATTCCATTAGATCATGGCTGATCCGTACCTCAACTCCATTTACCTGCCTTAACTCCATATCCCGCGATACCCTTACCTAACAAAAATCTCTTTCTCAGTCTTGAAATCTCCAATTGTTCTGGTATCCACAGCCTTTGCCGGGGGTGAGGAGGTGGAGGTTCAGATTTCTACTACCCTTCTTGTGAAAATGTGCTTCCTCATTTCACTCCTGAATGGGCAAGTTCTAATTATTAGGTCACCTGGTTCTTGATTCCCCCACCAGAGGAACTACTTTTTCCGAATCTACCCGATCAAATCCTTTAACATGATAAACATCGTGATCAGATAACCCCTCAATCTTCAATACTCAAGGGAATACAAGCTAAGTTTATGTAACCTGCCCTCAGGTTTGATTCTTTTTCAGTTTTTGCCTTCTTTCTTTTTGAAAGGTGATAAGGATCGGTGTCACCCACAGACAGGCAAGGTCAGTGACCCAACCACACTCAGCACCCAGACAGGCAAGGTCAGTGACCCAACCACACTCAGCACCCAGACAGGTAAGGTCAGTGACCCAACCACACTCACCAGCCAGACAGGCAAGGTCAGTGACCCAACCACCCTCAGCACCCAGACAGGTAAGGTCAGTGACCCAACCACCCTGACAGGCAAGGTCAGTGACCCAATCACCCTCACCACCCAGACAGGCAAGGTCAGTGACCCAACCACCCTCAGCACCCAGACAGGTAAGGTCAGTGACCCAACCACCCTGACGGGCAAGGTCAGTGACCCAATCACCCTCACCACCCAGACAGGTAAGGTCAGTGACCCAACCACCCTCACCACCCAGACAGGTAAGGTCAGTGACTCAATCATCCTCACCACCCAGACAGGCAAGGTCAGTGACCCAACCACCCTCACCACCCAGACAGGTAAGGTCAGTGACCCAACCACCCAGACAGGTAAGGTCAGTGACCCAACCACCCTCACCACCCAGACAGGTAAGGTCAGTGACCCAACCACCCAGACAGGTAAGGTCAGTGACCCAACCACCCTCACCACCCAGACAGGTAAGGTCAGTGACCCAACCACCCTCACCACCCAGACAGGCAAGGTCAGTGACCCAACCACACTCAGCACCCAGACAGGTAAGGTCAGTGGCCCAACCACCCTGACAGGTAAGGTCAGTGACCCAACCACCCTGACAGGTAAGGTCAGGGACCCAATCACCCTCACCACCCAGACAGGTAAGGTCAGTGACCCAACCACCCTCACCACCCAGACAGGTAAGGTCAGTGACCCAACCACCCTCACCACACTCATAAGAACATAAGAAATAGGAGCAGGAATAGGCCACTTGGCCCCTCGAGCTTGCTCCGCCATTCAATAAGATCATGGCTGATCTTGGGCTCAAAGCCACTTCCCAGCCCGCTCCCCATAACTCTTCACTCCCTTATCTTGCAAAAATCTGTCTATCTCCACCTTAAATGTAATTAATGACCCAGCCTCTACGGCTCTCTGGGGCAGAGAATTCCACAGATTTATGACCCTCAGAAGAAATTCCTCCTCATCTCAGTTCTAAAAGGGCGACCCTTTATTCTGAAACTATGCTCCAGAGTTCTAGATTTCCCCACGAGGATAAACATCCTCTCTGCACCTACCTTGTCGAGCCCCCTCAGTATCTTATATGATTCAATAAGATCACCTCTTATTCTTCTAAATTCCAATAAGTATAGGCCCAACCTACTTAATTTTTCTTCAACTCAAACCACTGGTATACAGGCAAGGACAGCTCGATCAGCTCCGATGGACGGGCCTCATCGTCGCATTCCCGATACGAGACTCCCAAAACAAGCACCCTACTCGGAGCTCCGACACGGCAAGAGAGCCTCAGGTGGGCAGAGGAAACGCTTCAAGGGCACCCTAAAAGTCTCCTTGAAAAAGTGCAACATCCCCACCGACACCTGGGAATCTCTGGCCCAAGACCGTACAAAGTGGAGGAGAAGCACCCGGGAAGGCGCCGAACACCACGAGTCTGTTCGCTGGGAGCAAGCGGAAGCCAAGCGCAAACAGCGGAAGGAGCGCATGTCAACCCAAGCACCCCACCCACCGGCCCCTTCAACCACCGTCTGCACCACCTGTGAGAGAGACTGTAGGTCCCGCATTGGACTCATCAGTCACCTGCGAACTCATTTTTAGCGTGGAAGCAAGTCATCCTTGGTTCCGAGGGACTGCCTAAGAAGAAAAAGACCAGAACAACTCATACCACTGGTATAGAGGCATGGACAGTGACCAGAACAATTCAAACCACTGGTATACAGGCAAGGACAGTGACCAGAACAACTCAAACCACTGGTATAGAGGCAAGAGCAGTGACCAGGACAATTCAAACCACTGGTATACAGGCAAGGACAGTGACCAGAACAACTCAAACCACTGGTATAGAGGCATGGACAGTGACCAGAACAATTCAAACCACTGGTATACAGGCAAGGACAGTGACCAGAACAACTCAAACCACTGGTATAGAGGCAAGAGCAGTGACCAGGACAATTCAAACCACTGGTATACAGGCAAGGACAGTGATCAGAACAACTCAAACCACTGGTATACAGGCAAGAGCAGTGACCAGAACAACTCAAACCACTGGTATACAGGCAAGGGCAGTGACCAGAACAACTCAAACCACTGGTATACAGGCAAGGGCAGTGACCAGAACAACTCAAACCACTGGTATACAGGCAAGGACAGTGACCAGAACAACTCAAACCACTGGTATAGAGGCATGGACAGTGACCAGAACAATTCAAACCACTGGTATACAGGCAAGGACAGTGATCAGAACAACTCAAACCACTGGTATACAGGCAAGAGCAGTGACCAGGACAACTCAAACCACTGGTATACAGGCAAGGGCAGTGACCAGAACAACTCAAACCACTGGTATACAGGCAAGGGCAGTGACCAGAACAACTCAAACCACTGGTATACAGGCAAGGGCAGTGACCAGAACAACTCAAACCACTGGTATACAGGCAAGGACAGTGACCAGGACAACTCAAACCACTGGTATACAGGCAAGGACAGTGACCAGAACAACTCAAACCACTGGTAGACACAGAAGAACAGTAACCCCAACCAACAGTCACCTACTCGGTCAGGTATAATGTGGTGCAATATTCAATAAAAGGATGACACATTAGTCTTCCACGTAAAATAATGGAATTGATCATAAGTAAGCTTGATAATTATCTCTATAACAATAATCTGGTAGATAGTAGTCCAACATGGCTTTAGAAGGAAAATATCCTGCCTAACCAACCTCCATGAAATGACTGTGGACTGTAGTAAGCCCTACATCATGGTATAACTTAACTTTCAAAAACAATTTGACTAAGTTTCACACAAAAAGCCAGTAGTTAAACTCAAGACTGGGGATTCAGGTGAATTTTGAGAATGGATAAGAAATTGGCTGAGGAATGGCAAACATGAGGTGTTTGTTAGATCAGTTCTGTGTGAGGCTATGGGGACATTCTGAGTGAGGTACCCCAGGGCTCAGTATTGGGACCACTACTATTTCTAATTTACATCAACAACTGGGATTCAAAAACTCAAAGCAAATTAGTCAAATCTGCTGAAGGCACCAAATGATATCAAACTAGGAATGGTAGTGAAATTGAAGGAAGCAGCTCAAAACTGACACCATGAATTGGTTATGTAATGCACATCGGAGGAAAACATCGGCAAAATTTATACTCCATGAACGTTGTTGAAATATCTTAACGGACTGAATGTTTAACATGTCCAAACAAAGCAGAACAGCAATGAAGAGACACAACGGAATGCTGAACTACATAGTGAAAACAGTCGAATATAAATCAAAAGAGGTCATCAACAAATAGCAAAATACTGCAGATGCTGGAAATCTGAAATTAACACAGAAAATGCTGAAAACGCTCAGGTCAGGCAGCATCTGTGGAAAAAGGAGAAAAGTAACATTTCAAGTCTATGTGACCCTTTGTCAGAACTGAAAGATGTCACAGATGTTCTGACAAAGGGTACCATAAACCTGAAACATCAATTTCTTTCCTTTTGCTATAGATGCTGCCAGGCCTGCTAAGGTCATTGGCCTGGAATTTGCGGTGCGTAATAACAGCGAACGAACAACTTTCGCTGTTATTACCCCTCTGAAACTGACCGCAACTTCAGAATGTAGTGTATGCGCATCCTAACGAGGAAATCCTGAAGTGGCGGTCAGTTATTCACTGCTCCGACACTGGCTGCACTGTGGCCACCCCTACCCCCACCTCCCCACAGCCGACAATCCGTGTTATCTGTGAAATCAGGGAAACTGACAAAAACTTTGGCTGTTCCACAGGAATACCACTATTAAATACCCCATTAAAAGTTAGACCCTTTCAGATGAGATGTAACTGGGGTTTTAGCAGCTTATTGACTGCTAAACAAACATTATGGCCCTGAAAAACTAATTTTAATTTTGTGGAGTGTCAAATTAATCCATTTTAATCAAAAAAAATTAAGTTTTTTCATCTTTATTTCAGGTTTATCTTTTTCCCGTGTGAGTCTTATCTTTGTTTTGCTCTCTCTAACATTTTAAAAAAGTTAGAATCAAAAGGAGCTTACTCACATCCTGGTTCTCGGTCTGTAAGAATTCTGCACTATGATTGGCTGCTTAGACAGCTTGTTGATGTCACAGCAGCTCACGCTGTGGAATTCCCACTAAACTACGTCGATTTCAACTGCATGTCTGGAAAACCGAATTTCTCGCCACAGAGATCACGAGATCTTTGTGGGAAGCTTACTTTAGGGGCCAACAGCGAATGCCTTTGCTTCGCCGCTGACCGCAAATTAAGGGTTACTATCAAATGGGACAATGTTTTGGTCAAATTGTATCTTGAGCACCATGTTAATTTACGGTCACTGTCAAACAAGGGAGACATTTAAGCATTGGAAGTAGTGTAGAGAAGAGCCAGGTGGTTGATGCCGAGTGTAAAAGGTAGGAGTTATGAGGAAAAACTTGCAAAATGTGAAATCCCAAGGAAACTAATATTGGGACAGGGACAGGGAATCAACAAAATTAACGCAAGCAAAATAACAGAAATGAAGAAAATAACAGCACTAAAGAGTGACAAATCCCCAGGACCAGATGGTTTCCACCCCAAAGTTCAAAAAGGAAGTAGGTGAGAACATTGCCGATGCCCTAACTATAATCTTCCAAAGTTCTCTCCATTCGGGAACCATTTCTTTAGATTGGAAATTGCACGTCACTTCGCTATTTAGGAAAAGTGAGAGCAGGAATTATAGACCAGTTAGCCTAACATCTGTTGTTGGGAAATTACGAGAGTCTATAATTAAGGAGAGTGACTGAACACGTTGAAAATTTTCAGCTGATCAGAGAGAGCCAGCATGGATTTGTAAAGGGTAGGTCATGCCTGACAAACCTGACTGAATTTTTTGAAGAGGTGGCTAAAGTACTGGAGAGGGGTATGTCTTTGGATGTGACTAAATGGACTTCCAGAAGGCATCTGATATAGTCCCTTATAAGAGACTGTTAGCTAAAGTTGAAGCTCAGAATTGAAAGCAAATTATTGACCTGATTAGGAAATTGGCTGAGCAGTAGGAGATAGAGAGTAGGGATAATGGGCAGGTTGTGACTCGTGGTGTCCCGCAACATACAAGATTCTGAGGGGGATTGACAGGGTGGAAGAACAGAAAAACAGAATCTTTTTTGAATGGTGAGAAACTATGAAATGTTGGTGTTCAGAGAGATTTAGGTGTCCTCGTACAGGAAACACAGAAAGTTAGCCTGTAGGTACAACATGCAATTAGGAAGGCAAATGGCATGTTGGCCTTTATTGCAAGGGGATTGGAGTATAAGAGTAAGGAAGTCTTAGTACAATTGTACAGGGCCTTGGTGAGACCACACCTGGAGTACTGGGCACAGTTTTGGTCTCCTTATCTGAGAAAGGATATACAAGCCTTAAAGGCGGTGCAGTAAAGGTTCACTAGATTGATCCCTGGGATGAGAGGATTGTCCGATGAGGATAGATTGAGTAAATTGGGCCTGTACTCTCTGGAGTTTAGAAGAATGAGAGTTGATCTCATTGAAACATATAAGATTCTGAGGGGAATTGACAGGGTAGAAGCTGAGAGAATACCAGGAGGGAGTGGGCTGTGAGGAAAATTTTTGGGAGGGAGCGGGTTGTGAGGAAAAATTCCGGGAGTGAGCGGGCTGCGAGGAAAAATTCCGGGAGTGAGCGGGCTGCGAGGAAAAATTCCGGGAGGGAGCGGGCTGCGAGGAAAAATTTCGGAAGGGAGCGGGCTGCAAGGAAAAATTCCGGGAGGGAGCGGGCTGAGGGGTAAAATGCCGGGAGGGAGCGGGCTGAGGGGTAAAATGCCAGGACGGAGCGGGCTGAGGGGTAAAATTCCAGGAGGGAGCGAGCTGCGGGGTAAAATGCCGGGAGGCAGCGGGCTGAGGGGTAAAATGCCAGGACGGAGCGGGCTGAGGGGTAAAATGCCGGGACGGAGGGGGCTGAGGGGTAAAATGCCGGGACGGAGCGGGCTGCGAGGTAAAATGCCGGGAGGCAGCGGGCTGAGGGGTAAAATGCCGGGAGGGAGAGGGCTGAGGGGTAAAATGCCGGGAGGGAGCGGGCTGAGGGGTAAAATGCCGGGAGGGAGCGGGCTGAGGGGTAAAATGCCGGGACGGAGCGGGCTGAGGGGTAAAATGCCGGGACGGAGCGGGCTGAGGGGTAAAATGCCAGGACGGAGCGGGCTGAGGGGTAAAATTCCAGGAGGGAGCGAGCTGCGGGGTAAAATGCCGGGAGGCAGCGGGCTGAGGGGTAAAATGCCGGGACGGAGCGGGCTGAGGGGTAAAATGCCGGGAGGGAGAGGGCTGAGGGGTAAAATGCCGGGACGGAGGGGGCTGAGGGGTAAAATGCCGGGACGGAGCGGGCTGCAAGGTAAAATGCCGGGAGGCAGCGGGCTGAGGGGTAAAATGCCGGGAGGGAGAGGGCTGAGGGGTAAAATGCCGGGAGGGAGAGGGCTGAGGGGTAAAATGCCGGGACGGAGCGGGCTGCGAGGTAAAATGCCGGGAGGCAGCGGGCTGAGGGGTAAAATGCCGGGAGGGAGCGGGCTGAGGGGTAAAATGCCGGGACGGAGCGGGCTGAGGGGTAAAATGCCGGGACGGAGCGGGCTGAGGGGTAAAATGCCGGGACGGAGCGGGCTGAGGGGTAAAATGCCGGGAGGGAGAGGGCTGAGGGGTAAAATGCCGGGACGGAGCGGGCTGAGGGGTAAAATGCTGGGAGGGAGAGGGCTGAGGGGTAAAATGCCGGGACGGAGCGGGCTGAGGGGTAAAATGCCGGGACGGAGCGGGCTGCGAGGTAAAATGCCGGGAGGCAGCGGGCTGAGGGGTAAAATGCCGGGAGGGAGCGGGCTGAGGGGTAAAATGCCGGGAGGGAGCGGGCTGAGGGGTAAAATTCCGGGACGTAGCGGGCCGAGGGGTAAAATGCCGGGACGGAGCGGGCTGAGGGGTAAAATGCCGGGAGGGAGCGGGCTGAGGGGTAAAATGCCGGGAGGGAGCGGGCCGAGGGGTAAAATGCCGGGAGGGAGCGGGCCGAGTGGTAAAATGCCGGGACGGAGCGGGCTGTGGGTAAAATGCCGGGACAGAGCGGGCTGAGGGGTAAAATGCCGGGAGGGAGCAGGCTGAGGGGTAAAATGCCGGGACGGAGCGGGCTGAGGGGTAAAATGCCGGGAGGCAGCAGGCTGAGGGGTAAAATGCCAGGAGGTAACGGGCTGCGAGGAAAAATGCCGGGAGGCAACAGGCTGTGAGGAAAGTGCCGAAAGAAGCTTCTGGTTCCAGATTAATAGGCAGTATGCTCTGCGTGGCTTCCGGTCGTTGGCAGGAGTCACTCCATTTCAAGATATTTGGATGATCAGCCATGATCTCATTAAATAGCGGAACAGGCTCGAGGGGCCGAATGGCCTACTCCTGCTCCTATCTTCTATGTTTCTATGTTTATTAAGGGGAACTGACAGGGTAGATAGAGAGAAACTATTTCTGCTGGTTGTGGATTCTAGGACTAGGGGGCATAGCCTAAAAATTAGAATCAGGCCTTTCAGGAGTGAAATTAGGAAACACTTCTACACACAAAGGGAGGTAGAAGTTTGGAACTCTTCCGCAAACGTCAATTGATTGTTAATTTTAAATCTGAGATTGAGAGATTTTTGTTAACCAAAGGTATTAAGGGATATAGGGCATATAGGGCAAAGGTGGGTATATGGAGTTAGTTCACAGATCAGCCATGATCTCATTAAATGGCGGAACAGGCTCGAGGAGCAAAATGTCCTACTCTGGTTCCTATGTTGATATAAAACAGTGGTCAATGACTGAATGTTTCTCTGTACAGTTAAAGACATAGGAACATGGAGTAGGCCATTCATCCCCTCAAGCCTGTTCCGCCATTCAATTAGATCATGGCTGATCTGTATCCCAACTTCACTTACCCACCTTGGTTCCATAACCCTTCATACTCTTACATTTACAGAAAGGGCCAACTAGCTAAGCTCTCTGATGGCTCTGCTGATTAAACACCAAGTTATTCAGCCGTATAAACCAGGATTGTCCCCGGTTCAAACCTTGCTCTTAACTCAGCCAGCAGTTAGAACACTACAAATTAGCTCAGTATTTCTGGTTCGGGAGAGGAAAACTAGCCAGGGTTCCCACTACACTAGACACTGGGTGAGAACAGGGTTGACTTAATTGTGTTGCCACCATCACTCAAGCGCAGAAAATGAGCAACTGAGCAAGGGAGTGGAAGCCTGCCAGGGTCATGGGCTGGAGCAATGCCTTCAACAGAGGAAGAGTGTGGAGACAAAAGTGGAAGAATTAAAGGAGGAAAGAAAAAGACCCAGCTGGCTAGTGCCTGGTAACTATATTTCTTTTTAAATTGCAGACCGCTACTCGGTCCAGGGAACTTCCAGGCTCTCTAAGGCCAATCATTTGTTTTTCGGTGCTCAGCTCAAACAGTGCAGTACTGTACCAATATAACATCAACCCTATGGAATGAACACTTCAAACAGACCTTCTGTTTCCCTCCCCACCCCGCTCCACTGACCCTTTCCTTCTCTCACTTGTTGTCTCACTCCCTCCCATTCCCTCTCAATCTTGTAGACTTTCTCCACTTCCATTTCCTTCATCCTCATTTTCTTTCTCCCGTTTCCCACTGTCTTGTCTATCTATTGATTACCCCTCACTTGTTCCTCCACTGTGTCCACCTGTCACTCTCGTCTTGGTCATTTCCCTCTCAATTGTTGTCAGGTCATTACCCATGCATCCCCTTTGTCTCTCTCATGCACACACACTCTCCTCCCCCACCCAAATTCCCTCTTACCTTAATATCCCCATACTGAGGCTCAAAGGGAATCTCGGTGATATACTCATCCAAACGCTCCACGCTCACCATCTGCGATTCAGTTTGTGTGAAGCTAGCAATGACACCAGAGAGTAAGTTGGTGAATGACAGTGCGTAGGACAGAGCGAGACCCACTAGGCCTGGGGGAGAGAAAAACATAGCAGCAGTTACACCAGACCAGAGTGTGAAACACAGCAGCTTTTACACAGAGGCTGCGGACCTGAGCGGGTCCTGAGCTTGGAGCAAGAGCAAGATAAAGAGCGAGGCAGAGGAGACCCGAGGGCAGAGGCTGCGGACCTGAGCGGGTCCTGAGCTTGGAGCAAGAGCAAGATAAAGAGCGAGGCAGAGGAGACCCGAGGGCAGAGGCAGCGGACCTGAGCGGGTCCTGAGCTTGGAGCAAGAGCAAGATAAAGAGCGAGGCAGAGGAGACCCGAAAGCAGAGGCAGCGGACCTGAGCGGGTCCTGAGCTTGGAGCAAGAGCAAGATAAAGAGCGAGGCAGAGGAGACCCGAAAGCAGAGGCAGCGGACCTGAGCGGGTCCTGAGCTTGGAGCAAGAGCAAGATAAAGAGCGAGGCAGAGGAGACCCGAGGGCAGAGGCAGCGGACATGTGCGGGAATGGATCGGGAAGCAAGAGCAAGATAAAGAGCGAGGCAGAGGAGACCCGAGGGCAGAGGCTGCGGACCTGAGCGGGTCCTGAGCTTGGAGCAAGAGCAAGATAAAGAGCGAGGCAGAGGAGACCCGAAAGCAGAGGCAGCGGACATGTGCGGGAATGGATCGGGAAGCAAGAGCAAGATAAAGAGCGAGGCAGAGGAGACCCGAGGGCAGAGGCTGTGGACCTGAGCTGGGAACGAGAGACAGATAAACAGCACGGCAGAGGAGACCCGAGAGCAGGGGCTGCGGACCTGAGTGGGACCATGAGCGGGGAGCGAGAGAGTGTGACGTAAGAAAACTACTAGGCACTTGGTCTAAGCATTAAACAAAGCTTTAATCAACTGTTTTACAACATGGAGGTCTAGTTGTGTCCTTCACTAGTTCCCGTCAAGAATGTCCTGTGCAAGCTGGGCCCATGTCTGAGTATTTATACTCTCCCTGGACAGCGCCACCCGTAGGCCGCTCAGTATTATTTCATACGTCCATCTTTCATGAATGACTGATTCATGTCAGAGAGTTAAAGAGCACAGCAAGGGAGACCCGAGAGCAGAGGCTGCGGACCTGAGCGGGACCTGAACTGGGAGCGAGAGCAAGATAAAGAGCGAGGCAGAAGAGACCCGAGAGCAGAGACTGTGGACCTGAGTGGGACCGGAACTGGGAGCGAGAGAGAGATACAGAGCGCGACAGAGGAGAGCCGAGAGCAGAGTCTATGGACCAGAGCGGGACCGGAACTGGGAGTGAGAGAGGGATAAAGAGCGCGACAGAGGAGACCCGAGAGCAGAGGCTGTGGACTTGAGCGGGACTGGAGCTGGGAGCGAGAGAGGGATAAAGAGCGCGACAGAGGAGACCCGAGAGCAGAGGCTGCGGACTTGAGCGGGACCGGAGCTGGGAGCGAGAGAGGGATATAGAGCACGGCAGAGGAGAGCCGAGAGCTGAGACTATGGACCTGAGCGGGACCGGAACTGGGAGCGGGAGCAAGATAAGGAGCGAGGCGGAGGAGACCCGAGAGCAGAGGCTGTGGACCTGAGCGGGACTGGAGCTGGGAGTGAGAGAGGGATAAAGAGCGAGGCAGAGGAGAGCCGAGACTGCGGACCTGAGCGGGACCGGAGCTGGGAGCGAGAGAGGGATAAAGAGCGAGGCAGAGGAGACCCGAGAGCAGAGGCTGCGGACCTGAGCGGGACCGGAACTGGGAGCGAGAGAGGGATAAAGAGCGAGGCACAGGAGAGCCGAGAGCAGAGGCTGCGGACCTGAGTGGGACCAGAGCTGGGAGCGAGAGAGGGATAAAGAACAAGGCAGAGGAGAGCCGAGAGCAGAGGCTGCAGACCTGAGCAGGACTAGAGCTGGGAGCGAGAGAGGGATAAAGAACGCGACAGAGGAGACCCGAGAGCAGAGGCTGTGGACCTGAGCGGGACTAGAGCTGGGAGCGAGAGAGGGATAAAGAATGCGACAGAGGAGACCAGAGAGCAGAGGCTGCGGACCTGAGCGGAACTAGAGCTGGGAGCGAGAGAGGGATAAAGAACGCGACAGAGGAGACCCGAGAGCAGAGGCTGCGGACCTGAGCGGGACTAGAGCTGGGAGCGAGAGAGGGATAAAGAGCGCGACAGAGGAGACCCGAGAGCAGAGGCTGCAGACCTGAGCGGGACCAGAACTGGGAGCGAGAGAGGGATAAAGAGCGAGGCAGAGGAGACCCGAGAGCAGAGGCTGCAGACCTGAGCGGGACCGGAACTGGGAGCGAGAGAGGGATAAAGAGCGAGGCAGAGGAGACCCGAGAGCAGAGGCTGCGGACCTGAGCGGGACTGGAGCTGGGAGCGAGAGAGGGATAAAGAATGAGGCAGAGGAGACCCGAGAGCAGAGGCTGCGGACCTGAGTGGGACTAGAGCTGGGAGCGAGAGAGGGATAAAGAGCGAGGCAGAGGAGACCCGAGAGCACAGGCTGCAGACCTGAGCGGGACTGGAGCTGGGAGCGAGAGAGGGATAAAGAGCGAGGCAGAGGAGACCCGAGAGCAGAGGCTGCAGACCTGAGCGGGACCGGAACTGGGAGCGAGAGAGGGATAAAGAGCGAGGCAGAGGAGACCCGAGAGCAGAGGCTGCGGACCTGAGCGGGACTGGAGCTGGGAGCGAGAGGGATAAAGAGCGAGGCAGAGGAGAGCCAAGAGCAGAGGCTGCGGACCTGAGTGGGACTAGAGCTGGGAGCGAGAGAGGGATAAAGAGCGCGGCAGAGGAGAGCCGAGAGCAGAGGCTGCGGACCTGAGCGGGACTGGAGCTGGGAGCGAGAGAGGGATAAAGAGCGAGGCAGAGGAGAGCAGAGAGCAGAGGCTGCGGACCTGAGTGGGACCGGAGCTGGGAGCGAGAGGGGGATAAAGAACGAGGCAGAGGAGACCCGAGAGCAGAGGCTGCAGACCTGAGCGGGACTGGAGCTGGGAGCGAGAGAGGGATAAAGAGCGAGGCAGAGGAGAGCCAAGAGCAGAGGCTGCGGACCTGAGTGGGATCATGAGCTGGGAGTGAGAGAGGGATAAAGAGCGAGGCAGAGGAGACCTGAGAGCAGAGGCTGCGGACCTGAGCGGGACATGTGAAAGAAAAAAATATCAAAGTATGACAGCACAGGAAAGCAGGTAAGCGATTGGTTGGTGAGTATTTTTCTATTTTTCGTTCCCTAAACTAGGGCATTGGTTTAACTGAGAGCTGGGAAATTAAAATTTGAATCGGGGTAAGTAAAACAGTAAGTGAATTAAAAATAAGAGTATTAGTTTAAGTTAAACTCGGACTTGTGGGCTAAATTACAGACCCTACTCTATTAAATAGAGGGAAAGTGCTGTTTGGTGAGGAGCTAGTGACAGTTTTTAGTTAAAGTTTATTTCTGCTAAGTTAGTTAATAGTCTATTAAATAGAGGCACGGCAGAGCAGTTCAGTCCCATGGAATGCACATCCTGTGCCACGTGGGAAGTCCTAGATGCTTCTCGTGGCCTGGACAATCTCGTGTGCGGGAAGTGTCGCCAGCTACAGCAGCGCGAGCTCTGGGTTTCGGAGCTTGAGTGGCGGCTGGAGTCATTGCAGTGCATCCGTGAGGCATGTTTCAGGAAGTGGTCACCCCGCAGCTTAAGACTGTGCAGGTAGAGAGAAGGAGGACCGGGCAGGTAGGGCAGGAGTCCCCAGAGTGCACTTGCTCACTAACCGGTTTTCAATTCTGGATACTGGTGAGGGCGATGGTTCTTCTGGGGAGTGCAGCCAGAGCCAAGTCCATGGTGCCATGGGTGGCTCAGCTGCACGGGGGGGGGGGGGGGGGGGGAGCGGGCGGGAGGAAAAAGCGTGGAAGCGTGGTAGGGGATTCAATAGTTAGGGGAACAGACAGGCGTTTTTGCGGTCGCAGACATGACTCCAGGATGGTATGTTGCCTCCCTGGTGCCAGGGTCAAGAATGTCACTGAACGGCTGCAGGACATTCTGAGGGAGCAGGTGATTTGATAAGAGGTGTACAAGATTATGACGGGTTTGGATAGGCTAGACGGGGAAAGGCTGTTCCCACTAGTTGATGGTACAAAGACTAGGGGACACAGATTTAAGGCTTTGGGCAAGAGATACAGGGGGGATGTGAGGAAAAACTTTTTTACACAGCGAGTGGTGAGGACTTGAAATTCGCTGCTGACGGAAGTGGTGGAAGCGGAGACACTCAATGTTTTCAAGGGGAGACTGGATAGGCATTTGAGGGAAATAAACTTGCAGGGCCACGGGGATAGAGCGGGGGAATGGGACTTACTGGATTGCTTTACAGAGAGCCGGCACTGACGCAATGGGCCAAATGGCCCCCTTCTGTGCCGTTACGACTCTATGGCTCTATTCCATGGTGATCAGCCAGAGTTCGTTGTCCATATCGGTACCACCGACAGGCAGAAAGAGGAATGAGGTCCTGCAGGCAGATTTTAGGGAGCCAGGAGGGAGATTAAAAAGCAAGACCTCAAAGGCAGTAATCTCCAGATTACTCCCGGTGCCACCTGCTAGCGAGTACAGAAATAGGAGAATAGAGCAGATGAATGCGTGATTGGAGAGATGGTGCAGGATGGAGGGCTTTAGATTCCTGAGGCATTCGGACCATTTCTGGCGGAGGTGGGACCTGTACAAGCCGGACGGGTTGCACCTCAACAGGACCAGAACCAATATCCTCACGGTGGGGTTTGCTCGTGCTGTTGGGGAGGGTTTAAACTAGCTTGGCAGGGGGAAGGGAACTTGAGAGTACTGTCAGAAGGGAGAGAAGTCAAGCTGGAAATGGAAAGCAGAAAATTAGTAAGCGAGTTTGGAAGGCGGAGGAAACAAGGGCTAGAAAATAGACAAGGCAGTTTGGCAATGCTAAATATTTTAATGCAAGGAGTCGAGCGAATAAAGCAGATGAGCTGAGGGCACGGATAGACACTGAAAGAGTTAAAAGGGCTAACATAAGGGAATTTAGGAACCGAACATATTTCCAATGTACATGTCCCATAGGGAAGTATGGTGGAATGTGGCCAAATGGTCAAACTGTCAGCGACTACCTGAATAATGTGCCCAAACTTTTAGCTACCAATTGAGGAATGTGGTAAAGATAACATATGGGGTCACAGGACTATGTAACGGTCAAAATGTGCACACGGGTCGCAAGAATTTGCACCCGAAATCAACTGTATGATGTAAGCCACGACTTAGAACAAAAAAACTGTATATAAGGCAGGGGATCTTAGCGATCGGAGAGCATTCATCCCAGCATGAGTGTCTCCCCTGCCGGCTTGTAAATAAAGTTGCTTTACTGAACGAACCTCCGGACTCCGAGTGATTGATTGGGAATAAGACGGACGTCGACCCTTTATATCGGAGGGTCCGTCTCGGGAAGAAGAAGCTCTCCCGGTTACCCTTACAGACACGTGGGAGTATGATATTATAACCATTACTGAGACATGGCTGAAAGAAGGGCAGGAATGACAGCTCAACATTCCTGGTTCAGGAGTATAATATGATTATATAAACAAGGTGACCCAATGGGTTGGATTTGATCACCACCCTGGCAGGACACCATAATAGGAGAAATAATCGGGTTGGTCAATGATTAAAAGGGATTAATCAGGACCAAAAGGGGGGACTGAAAGAGTTAAAAGGGCTAAAATAAGGGAATTTAGGAACCGAACATATTTCCAATGTACATGTCCCATAGGGAAGTATGGTGGAATGTGGCCAAATGGTCAAACTGTCAGCGGCTACCTGACCAATGGACACAAACCGTCAGCTAATAATTGAATAATGTGGCCAAATGGTCAAACTGTCAGCGGTTACCTGAATAATGTGCCCAAACTTTTAGCTACCAATTGAGGAATGTGGTAAAGATAACATATGGGGTCACAGGACTACGTAACGGTCAAAATGTGCACACGGGTTGCAAGAATTTGCACCCGAAATCAACTGTATGATGTAAGCCATGACTTAGAACAAAAAAACAGTATATAAAGCAGGGGATCTTAGCGATCGGAGAGCATTCATCCCAGCATGAGTGTCTCCCCTGCCGGCTTGTAAATAAAGTTGCTTTACTGGACGAACCTCCGGACTCCGAGTGATTGATTGGGAATAAGACGGACGTCGACCCTTTATATCAGAGGGTTCGTCTCGGGGAGAAGAAGCTCTCCCGGTTTTACCCTTACAACTTGGCGTAGTCGGCAGGATCTACCAGACGGGCTGAGTAGAGACATTATCTCCTCGTATCGAAGCCTAGGGCCGGAGATCCAATGAATCTAGGCGGTGTCCGGATACGTAAGTAAAGCAGCTTGGGTGCATGCTAGGACATTGTAGAAATGAAAATGTCTGAATAAGTTGAGGAGCTCGGGTTATATAGGATTGGATATAGGGAGAATCCAATCCAGGCGGAGTTAAAACCGCGTAAGCAGGGAAAGGTCCCTGAAGGTCCGGGGGAGACCCGGAGGTAACAGGTCCGGGGGAGTCCCGGAGGTCCGGGGGAATCCCAGAGGTAACAAACGAGGGGGGAAGCTAGCAAATCCACCCTAAAAGGATGGTGAACAAAAAGGACGCCAAAAGATCTAAACGCCTGTACTAGTTTGTACGCGATAGTATTGGATAACGGAAATTCCGGTAGGGACAGGGTAAAAAGACCCCGGGGAAGTTAGAAAACCTCACGGAAATTCCCGAGCGACTACAAAATGGCTGGGAAAGAAATCGACGGACAAACAGGACGGCGTAACGTAACTTGCCGTATGAATTTGTGCGCGATAAGTATGAGAAAGTTAAGGAAAAGATGGTAAAAAAAAGGGATATGATGACAAGTTAATGAGGCGAATGGGAAAGGAAGGTGGGATCCTGAATGGGATCCCGACCGACGGAGGGAATGGTGGAGTGGGGAGAGCGAGAATAAGGAGGAGAAAACTGTGGTGGTTCTTTGTCAGGGCCACCTGAAAAATGTATAAGATTGGGGCCACACGGGAGAGGGAAAAAGAGGAGTTAGTGGAACAGTTAAAAAGGTGTGCCACTGTAATAAAGACAAGGTCAGTGCATAGTGGAAGGAATGATAGTGAGGAGATTGAGTGGGATGATTCAGAAAGAGAAACCTAAAGTTTTACCGACACGGAAGTTATTAACGTCTGTGCTGAAACAAATAAAACACGATTGCTGAGTGAAAGGAACCTTAAAAAATGCTGGAATCTCAGTTTGTGTGAAAGTGTGTGTTAAAGTGTGAAAGTTTTCCTGACTATGGATGTTTAAGAAGTTACAGTATTCCGTTTGTCTGAAAGTCTGTCCTTAAAAAAAAAAAAATGACTGGTGTGTTTTAGCTCCACCCACTCTTTTGTACAGAGAGCTAAAAGCTGTTTAACCCTTTGAAGGCTTGTCTTGAAGGATGGACAAGCGTGTGTTGTTTTAAGTTTGTTAATTCTTTTACAAAAGATAAGCTTCAGCCTTGAAGTCACAGTTGCCAATGTGCCTGGAAGAAAATGAATTTGAATGTTTACAAGGCATGGGTAATTGTTTCTTTGTTAATGTGGCTATCGTTTCTTTCTTTTCCAAGTGATACTGGTTAGTTAAAAAAAAAAATTTGATCTGGATTGAACTGGAGTTATTGAGGTTACTTAACCTATTAAAACCAGACTTTCATTGTGGCCACGGTGAAATTCTGGTTGGTGTAAATTTGTGCAGACCGTATTGAATAAGATATTTAATGGTCTGAAACCAGACTTTAAAATATTTACAGTCTTGGATATAGTGAACAGGTTCTGGTCCATACTATTGGCAGAGGAATCACAAGGGAAATTCGCCTTTGCTGTCAGGGATAGACAGTATACATGGACCAGGGTCCTGCAGGGGTTCCATAATAGTCCAAATATATTCCACCGTGTACTGAGACCTATCAAGGTACCAGAGCGCCCTACTCCATAATGATTGCATCAGGAGATGCCAAAGGACACATGGGAGCATTACTAGCCACCCTCCAGACACTTAAGAAAGCTGGCTTTAAATTGAACCCAAAAAGGCACAGGTTGGACTGTCTGAAGTAAAGTATCTAGGGCACGAAATTAGCCAGGGGTATAAGGCACTCCCGCAGGAACAAAAGGCAGCCATAAAAGACATGCTAAGGCCAGTGACCGTCCAGGGAGTGAGGAAAGTGTTGGGACTATTTAACGACTGCAGGAATTTTATATCAGACTTTGCAGGGAAAGCAGAGCCAATTCAACGGTTAGTTAAAGGGGGGGGGGGGGGGGGAGACCCGTCACTGATAAGGTAGAATGGGAGACGGAGCAGGAGGAAGCATATAGGGCCCTTAAACAGGAATTAATAACAGCCCCTGCCCTAGGATTATCAGATCCCACTTGACCCTTCCACCTATATTGTGATTTAGATCATGAGAGTTATTCAGCCGTGGTAATGCAAGATCACGGAGGGAAACAGAGACCCGTTGCGTATTACTCTGCAAAAAAAAAGACCCAGTAGCGAAGGTGATGCCACGATGTGTGGCTGCAATAGATTGCGCCACCCGGGTGGTGCGAGTAAGCGAACCAATAGTGATGGTGGGAAAGGTAATTTTGCATACTCAACATACTTTAGTGGAACTACTCAACACAGGAAAATTGCGGACTATATCGGATAGCAGGAAAGCTAAATGGGAAGCTGTATTACTCCCCAGGGATGGAACTGTGATAATACATAACCATACCGGGGTTAATCCAGCCACGGGCATATTAACGGAAGGAGAAGGGCACAGTTGTCAGATGAAAATGGAGGAAGAAATAGGTAGTGGAATAAAGGAAGACCCACTAGAAAATCCCGATATGATAATCTATGTAGATGGATCCCGAAAATATATCAACGGAGAACCCAGAACAGGGTGGGCAGCAGTAAATCAAGAAGGAAAGACCCGGTTAAAAGGAGCCCTTTATGGGGATAAGTCAGCACAGGTAGCGGAACTAGTGGCTTTAATAAAAGCGTTGGAAATAGCAAGAAACGAACGGATAAATGTTTATACCGACAGCAGTTATGCCTTCGGAGTGGTGCATGATTATATGACATGATGGGCCAAAAGGGGGTACATGACCTCTACGGGAGAGGTAGTAAAACACAGAAAACTATTAGTAAGAATAGTTAAGGCTGCACAAGCACCTTTAGAGGCAGCGGTAATTAAAATAAAAGCCCACACAAAGATAGAGGATATGGACTCACAGGAACCCCAGGACCAGGCCCCTATAGGGAATAGGTATGCAGATCGAGCCGCCTAACTAGCTGCGGAAGAAATGCAACCAGAGGACGCATTCAAAACCAAAATAAATATAGTCATGACAGTCAGTGGGGTACAGGAAGTGAATATAATGGAGGTACAGGAAAATACTAGTAAAGAGGAAAAGGAGAGATGGAAACAAGCTGGCGCCCGGCTACAAGATGGAATTTGGAAATGGGGCACCCGTAACCAGGTGGTGGCACTGGAATGTTGCAGACAACAACTGATGGCGCTATACCATGGTGTAACACATACTGGCAGAAGTAACATGTTGCACCTACTGACACTGTACTGGTGGTGGCCAAAGATGGATCGGGAAGTAGCGCAATATTGCCACCGCTGTATAATATGCGCTAAGAATAATGTAGGACAGAGATGTAGAGTTAGAGCAGCAAACCAACCCAGGCCCCAAGGAAAACCTACAAATTGACTTTACCGGCCCCTTAGCGTAGGACCGGGGGAAAAAATATCGCCTGATAATAATTGACCAATTTACCAGGTGGGTGGAAGCCTTTGCCACCCGAGATTGCTCTGCAAAAACAGTTGCACTAATATTGGCTACCGAGGTTATACCCCGTTGGGGGATGCCTCTGCAAATTGACTCAGACAATGGCACTCACTTTACCGGTAAAATAATGAGAAACTTGTCATCTTTTACACGTAACACAAAAATACCATATACCAAATCACCCCCCAGAGCTCGGGGATGGTAGAAAGAATGAATAGGACACTGAAAAACGCGCTGACAAAAGACATCCAAGAAACAGGGAAGGGATGGTCAGAATTATTACCCAGCATACTAATGAGGCTGCGAGCCACCCCAGGACGAACGACCGGACTAACCCCTTATGAGTTGATGACAGGACGAGCTATGAGACTACCAGAGGATTTGGCTGGAGGGGTGGGAGAACCAGGACCAGTACAAAATAGATTAAGGTGATACTTAGTACAACTAAATCAGGAGGTACAAGCACTAAATAAAGAAATAAGGAACCAACAACAGATTAAAGATCTAGAAAGGCAGAATGCTGGACTTAAACCAGACGAGTTGCCCAGAATAGGTCAACAAGTAATGACGCAAGTTATCGGAAGAAAGGGAATGGAACCCCGTTGGATGGGGCCATGCACTGTATTATTGACAAGTGATACGTGTGTTTGTCTACAGGAACCGACAGGTATGCGATGGAAACACTGGACCCAGGTGAAACCATTTTACACTAAAGACCCCCATTCTACCCTCTCCTCTAGGGGAAAGAGCTCGGAAGACGACCAGACCTCTGTTTAAATTACAGGTAAACATGGATCCAGTGAGATGGATTATCATAACTACTCTGATGACAACATTTATAAGCCCAAATAACAGGCTGAAAGAAATGGACTGCAAGTTAAGATCCCCTAGCGGAGACTCCACGAGGAACTTCATTATATCACACAGTTACCAGTGTGAAAAACAAGGAAAAGGATGTTACAGGTGTAACGGTATCTGGGTGAACTTGGATCAACGACCATGCAGACCCTGTCGAATGACAGATACCAGCAATACGGCAAGATGTAATAGACACTGGCAGGTGTTGGGTCAAGTAGGGGGAGGATATGTCCTGAGCTGCACGGACGATATAAGATGGACTATTGTACACGCCGTTACAACACCGCAACCAACAACAAGGATCACACCACAAGGAATAACCCTAGAACCAACAACACCTCCAATTACAACTACACCTGAAGAACGAAGGTGTCCGAAATTGACGCCTGGGCCCGAAAATGGACTGGTGTTATTTACCGAGGGAGAACAATTGTATGATAATGTGAGACACGAAATTATACCGGTACTAATGAACTTAACCATGCTACAATGACCAGGATATTGTGAAAGATTTACTAAAACTAGATTTACTAAAACTAGAGAGTTGTATGCATATATGATAAGGAATGTAATTAACCAAGCTGCTGATGCAACAGTGGCTACTAGTTTCAGGGGACATGCTGCATTCCACCAAAGAATTAAGAGGGGCTTAGGAAACGATGTACTCATGGGAATAAATACGGGGACGTCATTCATTAATGCCCTAGATATACCAGGAGTCCAGAGTCGTGTGGAATGACTACAAAGGGTAAGACAACAGATTTTAGAGAAAGAAACTGGTTTGGTTCAACAAGAATCAGAGTTGGGAGAACATACGATAAGGAAATTACTCGAGGGAATCAAAGTTATAGAAGACCATGCTAGCACTAACAACAAACTAAACCATAGAGATGAGGAACAGGCAAAAGATGATGTAGGGAGAGGTTTGTGCCATGCCTATGGCCAATGGACCACCGGACAGTTAAAACACAATCTGGCACTGAAATAAAGAATAGATTTGCCTTTCTAATCTAGGCTTTATTAACTTTAAAAATCCAGTAACACTTCTTTCAACATCAGTCTCCAAGCATGACTGGAGAGAACTGAATTTAAGATGGCCACCACAAATCACCTGACATCCACTGCCAATGAGTTTACAGCATATATCTCAAGGTAGAAACAAACAACCAATTACAATACTTCTTACTAACACAGAGAACCTGTAAAAAAACGAAAAAGAAAGAAGGAAATGGAAGAAATGTACATGACCTTGATAAAGTAGTAATGTATGCTGTTCGGTGGTAATTGTTACAGAAACCTCCTGGGCAGATTCCCATCGAGCAGGCAGACTATTACTATAAACGAGCGAAGGCTTGGGAGAAAGACCTGCTTAACGGACGTATAGTACTAATAACATTAATGCTTATAACCGATGTAATTGGATGGATAATATGTCGATGGAAAGATGTAGGGGGCCTAGAAATCAGGAGGATAATATGATTATATAAACAAGGTGACCCAATGGGTTGGATTTGATCACCACCCCGGCAGGACACCATAATAGGAGAAATAATCGGGTTGGTCAATGATTAAAAGGGATTAATCAGGACCAAAAGGGGGGACTGAAAGAGTTAAAAGGGCTAAAATAAGGGAATTTAGGAACCGAACATATATCCAATGTACAGGTCCCATAGGGAAGTATGGTGGAATGTGGCCAAATGGTCAAACTGTCAGCGGCTACCTGAATAATGTGCCCAAACTTTTAGCTACCAATTGAGGAATGTGGTAAAGATAACATATGGGGTCACAGGACTATGTAACGGTCAAAATGTGCACACGGGTCGCAAGAATTTGCACCCGAAATCAAATGTATGATGTAAGCCACGACTTAGAACAAAAAAACTGGATATAAGGCAGGGGATCTTAGCGATCGGAGAGCATTCATCCCAGCATGAGTGTCTCCCCTGCCGGCTTGTAAATAAAGTTGCTTTACTGAACGAACCTCCGGACTCCGAGTGATTGATTGGGAATAAGATGGACGTCGACCCTTTATATCAGAGGGTCCGTCTCGGGGAGAAGAAGCTCTCCCGGTTACCCTTACAGACACGTGGGAGTATGATATTATAACCATTACTGAGACATGGCTGAAAGAAGGGCAGGAATGACAGCTCAACATTCCTGGTTCAGGTGAGATAGAGAGGGGGTTAAAAAAGGAGGGGGGGGGTCGCAGTATTGATTAAAGAAACAATTACTTGTGAGGAGGGATGACATCTTAGAAGGATCATCCAATCAGGCCATATGGGTTGAACTGAAGAATAAAAAAGGGGCAATCACACTGCTGGGAGTATATTACAGACCCCTAAACAGTCAGAGGGAGATAGAAGAACAAATATGTAGGCAAATTTCTGAGAAATGCAAAAACTATAGGGCAGTAATAGTAGGGGATTTCAACTACCCTAATATTAACTGGGATAAAATTAGTGTGAAGGGTATAGAAGGTTCAGAATTCCTAAAATGCATTCAGGAAAATCTTTTTAGCCAGTACGTAACAAGCCCAACAAGGGAGGGGGCAGTTCTGGACTTAGTTTTAGAGAATGAAGCTGAGCAGGTAGAAGGCATATCAGTGGGAGAGCATGTTGGTGGTAGTGATCATAATTCAGTTAGTTTTAGGGTAGTTATGGAAAAGGACAAAGATAGACCAGGAATAAAAGTTCTCAATTGGGGAAAAGCCAATTTTACCAAGCTGAGACATGATTTAGCCAAAGTAAACAGGAGACAGAAACTTGAAGGTAAATCAGTGTCAGAGCAGTGGGAGGCATTCAAGGAGGAGATAGTGAGGGCTCAGCGCAAGTATGTTCCCTTAAAGAAAAAGGGTGGGACTAACAAATCGAGAGCCCTCTCGATGTCAAGGGGCATACAGGGTAGGATAAAGAAAAAAAAAGCTTATGACAGATACCGAGTGCTCAATACCATAGAAACCCTAGAGGAGTATAGAAAGTGCAGGGGTGAAATTAAAAAGGAAATTAGGAAACATAGAAATATAGAAGATAGGAGCAGGAGAAGGCCATTCGGCCCCTCGAGCCTGTCCGCCATTTAATGAGATCATCCAAATTCAGTACCCTGTCCCTGCTTTCTCAACATATCCCTTGATCCCTTTAACCTTAAGCAATATATCTAACTCCTTCTTGAATATATTTAATAAGTGGGCCTCAACTGCCTTCTGTGGTAGAGAATTCCACAGGTTCACCACTCTCTGGGTGATGAAATTCCTCCTCATCGCAGTCCTAAATGGCTTACCCCTTATCCTTAGACTGTGACCCCTGGTTCTGGACTCCCCCGCCATCGGGAACATCCTTCCTGCATCTAGTCTGTCTAGTCCTGTTAGAATTTTATAAGTTTCAATGAGACCCCCTCTCATTCTTCTAAACTCCAGCGAATATAAGCCTAATCAACCCAATCTCTCTTCATACGTCATTCCTGCCATCCCAGGTATCTTGATAAAGGGTTTTGACCCGAAATGTTGACTAATTTCTCTCCACGGATGTTGCCTGGCCTGCTGAGTTTTTCCAGCATTTTCTGTTGTTATCCCAGGTATCAGTCTGGTGAATCTTCGCTGCACTCCCTCCATGGCAAGAACATCCTTCCTCAGATTAGACGACCAAAACTGCACACAATACTCAAGGTGTGGTCTCACCAAGGTCTTGTACAACTGCAGCAAGATATCCTTGCTCCTGTACTCGAATCCTCTCGCTATGAAGGCCAACATACCATTTGCCTTCTTAACCGCCTGCTGCACCTGCATGCTTACCTTCAGCGACTGGTGCACAAGGACACCCAGGTCTCGTTGCACTTCCCCTTTTCCCAATCTATTACCATTCAGATAATAATCTGTCTTCCTGTTTTTGCCACCAAAGTGGATAACCTCGCATTTATCCACATTATACTGCATCTGCCATGCATCTGCCCAATCACCCAACCTGTCCAAATCATACTGGAGTTTCTCTGCATCCTCCTCCTCAGCATACACGCCCACCCAGCTTTGTGTCGTCTGCAAACTTGGAGATATTACATCTAGTTCCCTCGTCTAGATCATTAATATATATTGTCCTAGCACCAATCCCTGTGGTAATTCACTAGTCACTGCCTGCCACTCGGAAAAAGACCCATTTATTCCAACTCTTGGCTTCCTGTCTGCCAACCAGTTCTCTATCCAAGATAGTACCTTACCCCGAATCCCGTGTGCTTTGACTTCGCACGCCAATCTCTTATGCGGGACCTTATCGAAAGCCTTCTGAAAGTCCAAATACACCACATCCATTGGTTCTCCCTTATCTATTCTACCAGTTACATCCTCAAAAAATTCCAGTTGATTAGTCAAGCATGATTTACCTTTTGTAAATCCATGTTGACTTTGTCCAATCCTGTCACTGTTTTCCAAGTGCTCTGCTATTACATCTTTTATAATGGATTCTAGCAAGAGGATAACTAAAGAAAGATTAGGGCCTATTAGAGACCATGAGGGTAATCTATGTGTGGAGGCGGACCATGAGGGTAATCTATGTGTGGTCCTTAATGAATACTTTGCATCTGTTTTTACAAGAGAGACGATGCAGACATTACAATCAGGGAGGAGGAGTGTGAAATATTAGATGAAATAAACATAGTGAGAGAGGATGTATTAAGGGGTTTAGCATCTTTGAAAGTGGATAAATCCCCAGGCTCAGATGAAATGTATCCCAGGCTGTTAAGAGAAGCAAGAGAGGAAATAGCAGAGACTCTGACCATCATTTTCCAATCCTCTCTGGCTACAGGTGTGGTGCCAGAGGACTGGAGGACTGCTAACGTCGTACCATTGTTTAAAAAAGGAGAAAGGGATAGACCGAGAAATTACAGGCCAGTCAGCCTAACCTCGGTGGTGAGAAAATTATTGGAAAAAATTCTGAGGGACAGGATAAATCTTCATTTAGAAAGACACGGATTAATCAAGGACAGTCAGCATGGATTTGTTAAGGGGAGGTCATGTCTGACTAACTTGATTGAATTTTTTGAAGAGGTAACAAGGAGGGTCGATGAGGGTTGTGCTTTTGATGTAGTGTATATGGATTTTAGCAAGGCTTTTGATAAGGTCCCATATGGCAGACTGGTCACAAAATTAAAAGCCCATGGGATCCAAGGCAAAGTGGCAAGTTGGATCCAAAATTGGCTCAGAAGTAGGAAGCAAAGGGTTATGGTCGATGGGTGTTTTTGTGACTGGAAGACCGTTTCCAGTGGGGTTCCACAGGGTTCAGTACTAGGTCCCTTGCTTTTTGTGATATATATCAATGATTTAGACTTGAATGTAGGGGGTATGATTAAGAAGTTTGCAGACGATACAAAAATTGGCCGTGTGGTGGATAATGAGGAAGAAAGCTGCAGACTGCAGGAAGATATCAATGGACTGGTCAGGTGGGCAGAACCATGGCAAATGGAATTCAATCCGGAGAAGTGTGAGGTAATGCATTTGGGGAGGGCTAACATGGCAAGGGAATACACAATAAATGGTAGGACACTGAGTAGTGCAGAGGGACCTTGGAGTGCATGTCCACAGATCCCTGAAAGTAGCAGGACAGGTAGATAAGGTGGTTAAGGCGGCATACAGAATACTTGTCTTTATTAGCCAAGGCATAGAATAAAGGAGCAGGGAGGTTATGCTTGAACTGTATAAAACACTAGTTAGGCCTCAGCTAGAGTACTGCATGCCGTTCTGGCCACCACATTACAGGAAAGATGTGATTGCGCTGGAGAGGGTACAGAGGAGATTTACAAGGATGTTGCCTGGACTGGAGAGTTTTAGCTATGAGGAAAGATTGAATAGGCTGGGGTTGTTTTCTTTGGAACAGAGGAGGCTGAGGGGAGATCTAATTGAGGTGTATAAAATTATGAGGGGCCTAGGTAGAGTGGATAGGAAGGACCTGTTTCCCTTGGCAGAGGGGTCAACAACCAGGGGCATAGTTATAAAGTAAATGGTAGGAGGTTTAGAGGGGATTTGAGGGAAAACATTTCACCCAGAGGGTGGTGGGGGTCTGGAACTCACTGCCTGAAAGGGTGGTAGAGGCAGAAACTCTCACCACATTCAAAAAGAACTTGGATGTGCATTTGAGGTGCCGTGGCCTACAAGGCTACGGACCAAGAGCTGGCAGGTGGGATTAGGCTGGATAGCTCTTTGTCGACCAGCATGGACATGATGGATCGAATGGCCTCCTTCCATGCTGTAATTTCTATGATTCTTTCTATGATTCGAGGCCTGAGTGAAACATAGCAAAATTTAACTTACACGAGCAGTGTAAGAGAACGGCATTCATACAAAGAGTGAAACAAAGTAGCATTTACCTTCCAAGTCAGAAAGTCGTGGCTTCAAGCCGCACTCCAGAGACTGGAGTGTAAGTAGTGTAGACGAGAGCATAAATTACAAAGAGACATTGATAAAGTGAGTGGGCGAAATTGTAGCAGATGGATTTTATTATGTCCGTGTATAATTGAGACACATATTTACAATTACAGTTGTTAGATACATTAGTTGAAGTTAAGCAATTATAAGTTCAGTCTTTGAGGAGGCTTCCTGATTCTGTCTGGATAACGCCTCTTTGGGGTATCAGGTTCTTCTGGCAAAGTTGATTCGGGATCAACGTCGTTGTTTGGTTCGTCTGCTTCCAATGTCACCGATTCTGAGGTAGATGCAATTGGTACTTCGGTTTCATCGCCAGGTGTATCAGATCGTGGTGTGGAGTTGACGTTGACAAGATGTAACTTGTCATGCCAATAAAGCGATTTGAATTGAATTGAATTGACTCTAGAATCTGGTCAGCATGGCGTCTTACAATGCTCTCTCCAACGTCCACGGTATACATTAGAGGTCCTTGCCGTGTACAGATCGTTCCTGGCTGCCATTTCTCTGTGCGGTAGTCCCGGGCCAAAACTGGTTGACCTATCTTAAAACTCCTGGTCGGCCTTTCATTCATATTCTGAAACTGCCTGTTCTCCACATCTCTTCTGACGTTTGGCTTAACCAAATCCAAGCGGCATCGTAGTCTTCGATTGAAGAACATCATGGCTGGAGTTTGGTTGGTAACCGCATGTGTCGCATTCCGGTAGGCAAACAAGAAGTTATCCACCTTGTGTTGTAGGGGTATGTCTTCATTACACATTGCCTTGATAGCCTTCTTGAATGTTTGAACGAACCTCTCAGCCAATCCATTGGCGGCTGGATGATATGGGGCGGATGTGTAATGCTTAACACCATTGTTCTTTAAGAACCTCCGGAACTCTTCAGACACAAACTGTGGTCCATTGTCGGAGCAAATCTGTTCAGGCAGCCCATTCCTGGCGAATATGGTTCGTAAGACTGTGATAGTTTTTTCTGTGGTGGTTGAGGACATTTTTATTACCTCTGGCCACTTTGAATGTGCATCCACCGCAATTAAAAACATCGAGTCCATAAATGGACCAGCAAAATCAATGTGCACCCTTTGCCATGGAGATGAGGGCCACTCCCATGGATGTAGAGGGGCTTGTGGTGGGGCGTTTTGGACCTTCTGGCATCCTGTACAGCTCTTGGTCATCTCTTCGATTTCTCTATCGATTCCCGGCCACCACACAAACGCTCTGGCTAAGTTCTTCATTTTTACCCCTCCCAGATGACCCTCATGAAGCTCATTGAGCACTCTATCCTTCAATTTGGGTGGAATTACTACTCTGGATCCACACATCAAGGTTCCTCTGCACACTGACAGCTGTTCTCTTCTCGGCGAGAATGCTGGCAGCAGTGGTTCGCCATGTGCTGGCCATCCCTTCACTGTTAAATCATAGACCCAGGAGAATGTCGGGTCATTTCGTGTTTCCTTTTCTATGTTTGCATTCGTCACAGGGAAACATTCGACTATGGTCGAGTGGAATATCTCCACTGGATCCACTGCAGGTGCTTCTTCCACCGTCGGCAACGGTAGGCGCGACAATCCATCAGCATTCCCATGCTGTTTAGTTCCTTTGTACTCGATGTCATATTGGTGTGCCCCTAGGAAAAGGGACCACCTCTGTAGCCGTTGTGCTGTCATTATCGGTACGCCCTTTTCTGAGGGTTGAAAATGGAGACGAGGTTGATGATCAGTTAGTAGAGTAAATTTCTGACCGTGCAGGTAGTGATTGAACTTCTTCACCCCCCCACACCAGGCTGAGGGCCTCTCTGTCAATCTGGGCGTAGTTACGCTCGGCTGAAGTTAACGAGCGTGACGCAAAAGCTATCGGCCTCTCTGACCCATCAAGGAATTTATGTGACAGTACCGCTCCAATGCCGTAGGGAGATGCATCACACGCCAGTCTTATCGGTAGTGATGGGTTGTAGTGAGCCAATACTTCTCTTGAAGCGATTAGGTCCTTACTCTTCTGAAAGGCCCGCTTACATTCATCGCTCCATTTCCATGCTACTCCAGTTTGTAGTAGGGCGTTCAGTGGGTGCAGAATTGTGGACAAATTCGGCAAAAACTTATGGTAGTAATTCACCAATCCGAGGAATGACCTCAGTTGCGACACATTTCCAGGCGCTGGAGCCTTAACTACCGCTTCAATTTTGTCAGGGGACTTATGTAACCCTTCTTCATCAATCACGTGGCCACAATACGATATCTGTTTCTTAAAAAACTCGCACTTGGGGCGATTGGCTCGTAGCCCATGTTCTCTTAGTCTAGTGAGCACCTGCTCTAGGTTGGCAAGGTGTTCACTGTCATCTTCACCTGTCACTAGGATGTCGTCCAAGTAGCACTGAGTCCCCGGAATCCCTTGCAGGACTTGTTCCATCGCTCTTTGCCATATCGCCGGAGCTGATGCTACTCCGAATACCAGTCGATTATACTGGTAAAGACCTTTGTGAGTGTTTATCGTGAGATACTTCCTAGAGGATTCTTCAACCTCCATCTGCAAATATGCTTGTGCTAGGCCAATTTTTGTAAAACGCTTCCCTCCAGATAGTGAGGCGAAAATATCTTCTATCCTCGGAAGAGGATATTGTACTGTGTGAAGGACTGGGTTCACCGTCACCTTGAAGTCCCCACAGATGCGAACCTTCCTTGGCTCCTCAGACTTATTGTTTAACGTTTTCTTCATGACAGGAACGATGGGTGTCGCCCACTCGCTCCAGTCTACCTTAGATAACACGCCTGCATTCTCCAGCTCTGCCTCGACGGCTGGGCGAATTGCATATGGTACCGGTCTTGCTTTGAAAAACTTGGGAATTGCATTCTCTTCTATTTTTATCGAGGCGGTTACGCCTTTAAGAGTTCCCATTTCTTGTTGAAATACCTCTTTGGCGTTAGCTAAGATTGTTGACAATCGTCCAGGAGTGACGTCGTCATCCTTTTTACCAGCCACCGTCAGTGCCTGAATGGAGTGCCAGTCTAAACTTATCTTTCTGATCCATTCACGTCCCAATAACGGTGGTCCACTATCTTGCAGTATGTACAGATACAATTTCTGTATTTCCTTGCCGTTGTATTCGACAGGCACCCTTATTTTTCCTCTGGGGTATACTTTTTGCCCCGTATACGTCTTCAAGACAATGGATGTCTCTTTCAAGGGTATGTGCGAGAATAGCCGCTCGTAGTCTCGTCAATTCATGACGGTCAGAGCTGATCCTGTATCCAATTCCATTTTGACTTGGGACCCTGCTATCATGAGGGTGACCCAAATGGTTCGGTGATCCTCTTTTGCGATTACGTTGTGAAGTTTGAGACAGCTTAGTCTCTTGTTCCCGGATTCACTATCGCTCATCTGGTCTTCGGAACTACTGTCCGTCATCTTTTGTACTTTCCTGTACTGTTCCTTAGTAGCCTTTTTGTTGTCGTTAGTCTTCTTCCCAGACCTGCAAACTCGTGCAATGTGTCCCATCTTTCCGCATTGCCTGCATATTTTGTTCTTGGACCAGCAGTCCTTCTGGTCATGGGTTGTTCTGCCGCAGCGATAACATTTTGCAAATCCCCGTGTCATTTCGTGGGTGCCGTATTCCTGTGGCATTTGCTGTTTTTCTGCAGCTCCCCTTGCTGCTGCTTCGTACGATACTGCCACGCTGAAAGCCTTATCTAGCGTCAGCTCTTTCTCTGAGAGTAACCTCTTCTGGGTTCCTTCACTCAGGAGTCCACAGACAAATTTGTCCCGTAGGGTATCTGCCAGTCCTGCTCCGAACTGGCAGTGCTTTGATAGCTTGCGTAGTTCCGTAAGGTAATCAGCATTGCTCTCATCTTTATGCCGATTTCTCCTGTGGAATTTAAATCTTTCTGCTATCAGCAGCGGTGCAGGATTTAGGTGTTCCTGTAGGATATCAACAATTTCATTAAAACTCTTCGCCTTCGGTTTGGCTGGAGTAATCAGGTTCCGCAATAGGCTGTACGTTCTTGCGCCCATTAAAGTTTAGTAGTACCGATGCCTTTTTCTCATCGGCTACTTCGTTTGCCTCGCAATATACCTCGACTCTTTCCACATACGTGGTCCAGTCTTCTATTGCATTATCGAAGGCAGTGATATTGCCAGTCTTCGGCATCTGGGAAATCTAAGATGGCGCCTCCCGCGCTTTGCCTTCTTCCCCGATTTAACAAAATGGCGCCTCCCGCGCTTTGCCTTCTTCCCCGCTGGATTAAGATGGCGCCTCCCGCGCTTTCTGTCTTCTCCGCTGCTGCTAGAGCTGTTGCTGGCGTTTTATGCCTTGATGGCGACGCCCTATGGTCTTCGCGCACTTCCCCCCCGCGCTGCTGCTAACGCCGCTCTCCGCGGTTCCCGTGGCAAACTGCAGCTCCACGCGGCTTTCTGCGCTTCTAATTTTTATTATTTCCCCGTTGTCGGAGCAACCCTGCGGGACACTTGCCTCCCTCTTCTCGGGTCTGTACGCTGCTCGGCTTCGTAGCGCCGGCCGCGCCCTGTGTGCTCCACCCTCTCTCTCCTCTTCCCGACAACGCTGCTCGGCCCCATTGAAAAGCCACCCGATCGAGCTCTAGACCACCGCAGCCCAGGAAGGATCAGTGTACTACCTGACACCAGCCCGATTAGCTGACACACCATCGACAGGATAACCAAGCCCCGCTCTCGACAGCCTCTCCTGCAAATCTTCAACTCCGATGAATCAGAGGCGGATGCCCACGGTCGACGCCCGTTTCTTCTGTTCGTTTATTTTCTTTTTTTCTTTCTTCCTTCTGGTCTCGACCTCTGATAACTTTGCTTCAGGGATGGATCCCCATGAGGTGGTGCAGACTGTAGGTAAGTTCGGATCTGCTCGTCGCCAGTATTATGTCCGTGTATAATTGAGACACGGACTGCAGGAGTTGGTTATAACAGGTCTTTACTGAGTGGAGACAACCTGGAACTACTATGCAAAAGTTACTACACAGGCTTATATACAGGGGTGGTCACTACTGGTACTGCAGTATACAGGGGCTGCAGAATATAGTTCCTTCTGCAAAGTACATACACTACAGATTTCAACACAGGTAAGTGTGAGGTCATCCATTTTGGACCAAAAAAGTAAAATCTGAGTATTTTTGAAATGGTGAAAAGCTCGGAACAGTGGCAGTCCAAAGAGATTTAGGGGTCCATGTACACAGATCACTAAAATTTAGTAGTCGGTTACAAAAAAAAAATCATAAAAGGGAGGAAGTTTTGCTACAGCTATACAAAGCCCTGGTTAGCCCACGTCTGGAGTGCTGTGTACAGTTCTGGGCATTGCACCTTGGAGGGAGTGCAGCGCAGATTCACCAGAATGTTACCAGGGCTCCAAGGGTTAGATTATGAAGAGAGATGACATGAACTAGGCCTGTATATCCTGGAATATAGATGATTAAGGGGTGAGTTGATTGAGGTTTTTAGAATTTTGAAAGAAACTGATAAGGTAGACAGAGAGAACTTCTTCCGCTGGTGGGGGAGTCTAGGACAAGGGGACATGACCTTAAAATCAGAGCCAGGCCATTCAGGAGAGAAGTTAGGAAACACATCTTCACAAATAGCGTGGTTGAAGCTTGGAATCTCTCCCACTGAAAGCAGTAGATGCTAGCTCAATTAATAATTTTAAATCTGCGATTGACAGACTTTTGCAAGATAAGGGTATTGAAGGATATGGAGCCAAGACAGATGGATGGAGTTAAGATACAGATCTCAATAAATGGCTGAACAGGCTCAAGGGGCTGAATGGTCTACTCCTGTTCGTATGTCCCATTCTCTGTCGTCAAATTACAGTATGCAGACGACGCTTGCGTCTGTGCTCACTCGGAGGTCAAACTCCAAACCATCGTCAACACCTTCACCGAAGCGTACAAGAGCATGGGCCTTACACTAAACATCCATAAGACAAAGGTCCTCTACCAACCTGCCCCCGCCACAGTATTGCCCCCCGATTATCAAAATCCACGACAAGGCCTTGGACAACGTGGACCACTTTCCATAACTTGGGAGCCTACTGTCAACAAGGGCAGACGTCGACGACGAAGTCCAACACCGCCTTCAGTGTGCCAGTGCAGCCTTCAGTCGCCTGAGGAAGAGTGTGTTTGAAGACCAGGACCTCAAACCCGGCACTAAGCTCATGGTCAACAGAGCAGCAGTGATACCCGCCCTGCTGTATGCCTCAGAGACATGGACCATGTACAACAGGCACCTCAAAGCACTGGAGAGGTACCACCAACGCTGCCTCCGCAAGATCCTGCAAATCCATTGGCAGGATAGGCGCACCAACGTCAGTGTTCTTGCTCAGGTCAACATCCCCAGCATCGAAGCTTTGACCACGCTCGATCAGCTCCGATGGACGGGTCACATCGTCCGCATGCCCGATACGAGACTCCCAAAACAAGCGCTCTACTCGGAGCTCCGGCATGGCAAGAGAGCCCCAGGCGGGCAGAGGAAATGCTTCAAGGAAACCCTCAAAGCCTCCTTGAAAAAGTGTAACATCCCCACCGACACCCGGGAATCCCTGGCCCAAGACCGCACAAAGTGAAGGAGAAGCACCCGGGAAGGCGCCGAACACCTCGAATCTCTTCGCCGGGAGCAAGCAGAAGCCAAGCGCAAGCAGCGCACGTCAACCCAAGCACCCCACCCACCCGCCTCTTCAACCACCATCTGCCCCACCTGTGACAGAGACTGTAGGTCCCGCATTGGACTCATCAATCACCTGAGAACTCATTTTAAATCTGGAAGCAAGTCATCCTCGGTTCCGAGGGGCTGCCTAAGAAGAAGTTTCTATGTTCCCGTGTTGAACACATAATTTAGCCATTATCACATTGCTATTAGCAGGATCTTGCTGTGCGCAAACTGGCTGCCACACTTCTTACAGTGACTACACTTTAGAAGTACTTCATTGGCTGCAAAGTGCGTTGGGAGATCCCGAGGTCATGAAAGGCGCTATATAAATGCACGTCTTTCTTTACACAAGGCGCAACAGGTGAAACTCGGACATTTACACAAGGCACCTATCATTCAAAGCTGCCTGATGTATCTCGGGATCATGTATTATTTCTCAGCTGGTGAGGTTAGACATAAAATAAATGCCATTATTCCTTCCACCGACTGCACTGTCATCATGGAGATCAACTGACAACTGTGAATGTGTCTATTCTTCTGCAGCTTCAATTCAGGATGGAGGGAAATAGTCAGATCGTCATCTTCTCCCAGCTCAGGGGAGGGAGTGGAGTGGGGATACAGTCAGACAGTGGTGTTCAATCTCAGGGGAGGGAGTGGAGTGGGGATACAGTCAGACAGTGGTGTTCAATCTCAGGCGAGGGAGTGGAGTGGGGATACAGTCAGACAGTGGTGTTCGAGCTCAGGGAAGGGAGTGGAGTGGGGATACAGTCAGACAGTGGTATTCAATCTCAGGGGAGGGAGTGGAGTGGGGATACAGTCAGACAGTGGTGTTCAATCTCAGGGGAGGGAGTGGAGTGGGGATACAGTCAGACAGTGGTGTTCAATCTCAGGGAAGGGAGTGGAGTGGGGATACAGTGAGACAGTGGTGTTCAATCTCAGGGAAGGGAGTGGAGTGGGGATACAGTCAGACAGTGGTGTTCAATCTCAGGGGAGGGAGTGGAGTGGGGATACAGTCAGACAGTGGTGTTCAATCTCAGGGAAGGGAGTGGAGTGGGGATACAGTCAGACAGTGGTGTTGAATCTCAGGGGAGGGAGTGGAGTGGGGATACAGTCAGACAGTGGTGTTCAATCTCAGGGAAGGGAGTGGAGTGGGGATACAGTCAGACAGTGGTGTTGAATCTCAGGGAAGGGAGTGGAGTGGGGGTACAGTCAGACAGTGGTGTTGAATCTCAGGGGAGGGAGTGGAGTGGGGGTACAGTCAGACAGTGGTGTTGAATCTCAGGGAAGGGAGTGGAGTGGGGATACAGTCAGACAGTGGTGTTGAATCTCAGGGGAGGGAGTGGAGTGGGGATACAGTCAGACAGTGGTGTTGAATCTCAGGGAAGGGAGTGGAGTGGGGATACAGTCAGACAGTGGTGTTCAATCTCAGGGGAGGGAGTGGAGTGGGAATACAGTCAGACAGTGATGTTCAATCTCAGGGGAGGGAGTGGAGTGGGGGTACAGTCAGACAGTGGTGTTCAATCTCAGGGAAGGGAGTGGAGTGGGGATACAGTCAGGCAGTGGTGTTCAATCTCAGGGAAGGGAGTGGAGTGGGGATACAGTCAGACAGTGGTGTTCAATCTCAGGGGAGGGAGTGGAGTGGGGATACAGTCAGACAGTGGTGTTCAATCTCAGGGGAGGGAGTGGAGTGGGGATACAGTCAGACAGTGGTGTTCAATCTCAGGGGAGGGAGTGGAGTGGGGATATATAAGAACAGGAGTAGGCCATTGAGCCAGTCGCGCTCTTGTGCTCAAGGGTTAATCATGCTGTATATCTCCAAGAGTTGAGGGAGTAAAACTTTCCAACTTACCAGCATTCCCATATTTCAGTCTGTGCTCAATGACAGCAATAACAGCAATGGAAGTCACCACGGTAACACCAATCATCTGTAGCCTGATGTCGAGCCACTGCACAGCGCTATTGGCAGCGTAAAAACAGCGTTGGTTCAGCTCAAGGCGACGACCATTCTCCTCCTCAAACCTGAACACACCAAGAGCACAATTAGCAAAGACCATACCAACTGATTGGACAACAACCCCTACATTATAAAGGAAGAAACTGGATTAAAACAAAGTCAAGTCATACTGATAGCACCCTGGCAACAATATTGGAGGGATGGTTTCAATATTGAAGGAAGCCTTCAGGATAAAGAATAATTTAGAGCCTGCCCTGCCCTGACTCCTGGGATTCTTTGATGGGACAGTGTAGGCCAGGGTGATCAAACTCAATTTACGGGAATGGTAGCATAGTGGTAATGTCACTGGGCTAGTAATCCAGAGGCCTGGACTAATGATCCAGAGACGTGAGTTCAAATCCCACCACAGCAGCTGGGGAATTTAAATTCAGTTAATTAAATAAATCTGGAATAAAAAGCTAGTATCAGTCATGGTGATCATGAAACTATCGGATTGTCATAAAAACCCATCTTTATGGAAGGAAATCTGCCATCCTTACCTGGTCTAACCTACAGGTAACTCCCGACCCGCAGCAATGTGGTTGACACTTAACCGCCCTCTGAAATGGCCTAGCAAGCCACTCAGTTGTAACAAACCGCTACGAAACAGAATAATAAAAATTAAACCGGACGGACCATCCGGCATCGACCTCGGCACAGGCTACAGACACGGCAGCGGCACACCCAGCCCAGTTAACCCTGCAAAGTCCTCCTCACCAACATCTGGGGACTTGTGCAAAAATTGGGAGAGCTGTCCCACAGACTAGTCAAGCAATAGCCTGACATAGTCATACTCACAGAATCATACCTTTCAACCAACGTCCCAAGCTCCTCCTGGGTATGTCCTGTCCCACCAGCAGGACAGACCCATCAGGAGTAGCGGCACAGTGGTATAGTCGGGAAGGAGTGGCCCTGGGAGTCCTCAACATTGACTCCGGACCCCATGAAGTCTCATGGCTTCAGGTCAAGCATGGGCAAGGAAACCTCTTGCTGATTACCACCTACCATCCTCCCTCTGCTGATGAATCAGTACTCTGCCATGTTGAACGCCATTTGGAAGAAGCATTGAGTGCAGTAAGGGCACAGAATGTACTCTGGGTCGGGGGCTTCAATGTCCATCACCAAGAGTGGCTCGGTAGCACCACTACTGACCAAGCTGGCCAAGTCCTGAAGGGCATAGCTGCCAGTCTGGGCCTGCGACAGGTGGTGAGAGAACCAACACGAGGGGAAAAACCTACTTGACCTCGTCCTCACCAATCTACCTGTCACAGATGCATCTGTCCATGACAGTATTGGCAGCAGTGACCACCGCACAGTCATTGTGGAGACGAAGTCCCGTCTTCACACAGAGGGCACCCGCCATCGTGTTGTGTGACACGACCACTGTGCTAAATGGGATAGATTCAGAACAAAGCAAGCAGCTCAAAACTGGGCATCCATGAGGCGCTGTGGGCCATCAGTAGCAGCAGAATTGTATTCCACCACAATCTGTAACCTCATGGCCCGGAATATCCTTCACTCTACCATTACCATCAAGCCAGAGGACCAACCCTGGTTAAATGAGGAGTGCAGAAGAGCATGCCAGGAGCAACACCAGGCGTACCTAAAAATGAGGTGCCAACCTGGGGAAGCTGCAACACAGGACTACATGCATGTTAAAAAGCAGAAGCAGCATGCTATAGACAGGGCTAAGCGATCCCACAATCAACGGATCAGATCAAAGCTCTGCAGTCCTGCCACATCCAGTCGTGAATGGTGATGGACCATTAAACAATTAACGGGAGGAGGCTCCATGAATATCCCCATCCTCAATGATGGTGGAGCCCAACACGTGAGTGCAAAAGACAAGGCTGAAGAATTTGCAACCATCTTCAGCCAGAAGTGCCGAGTGGATGATCCATAGCGGCCTCCTCCTGAGGTCCCCACCGTGACAGAAGCCAGTCTTCAGCCAATTCGATTCCGGCTATCATGCTGAAGACTTGTGCTCTAGAACTAGCCGCGCCTCTAGCCAAGCTGTTCCAGTACAGCTATAACACTGGCATCTATCTGACAATGTGGAAAACTGCCCAGGTATGTCCTGTCCACAAAAAGCAGGACAAATCCAATCTGGCCAATTACCACCCCATCAGTCTACTCTGAATCATCAGCAAAGTGATGGAAGGTGTCATCGACAGTGCTATCAAGCGGCACTTACTCACCAATAACCTGCTCACTGATGCCCAGTTTGGGTTCCGCCAAGACCACTCTGCTCTCGACCTCATTACAGCCTTGGTCCCAACATGGACAAAGGAGCTGAATTCCAGAGGCGAGGTGAGAGTGACTGCCCTTGACATCAAGGCAGCATTTGACCGAGTGTGGCATGAAGGAGCCCTAGTAAAACTGAAGTCAATGGGAATTGGGGGGAAACTCTCCACTGGCTGGAGACATACCTAGCACAAAGATGGTTGTGGTGATTGAAGGTCAAGCATCACAGCCCCTGGACATCGCTGCAGGAGTTCCTCAGGGCAGTGTCCTAGGCCCAAACATCTTCATCTGCTTCATCAATGACCTTCCCTCCAACATAAGGTCAGAAATGAGGATGTTCGCTGGTGGCTGCACAGTGTTCAGTGCCATTCACAACTCGTCAGATAATGAAGCAGTCCATGCCCGCATGCAACAAGACCTGAATGACGTTCAGGTTTGGGCTAATTAGTGGCAGGTAACAGGAAACAGAGTAGGAGGAATAAATGGGTCTTTTTCGGGGTGCCAGGCGGTGACCAGTGGGGTACCGCAGGGATCAGTGCTTCGGCCCCAGCTATTCACAATATATATCAATGATTTGGATGAGGGAACCAAATGTAATATTTCCAAGTTTGCTGACAACACGAAACTAGATGGGGTTCTGAGGAGGATGCAAAGAGGCTTCAAGGCGATTTAGACAAGTTGAGTGAGTGGGCAAATACATGGCAGATGCAGTATAACGCGGATAAATGTGAAGTTATCCACTTCGGTAGGAAAAGCAGAAAGGTAGAGTATTATTTAAATGGTGCTAGATTGGGAAATGCTGATGTACAAAGGGACCTGGGTGTCCTTGTACACCAGTCACTGAAAGCAAACATGCAGGTGCAGCAAGCAGTTAGGAAGGCAAATGGTAAGTTGGCCTTCATTGCAAGAGGATTTGAGTACAGGAGCAAGGATGTCTTACTACATTTGTACAGGGCCTTGGTGCGACCACATCTGGAGTACTGTGTGCAGTTTTGGTCTCCTTACCTAAGAAAGGATATACTTAGGTAAGGAGTGCCATAGAGGGAGTGCACCGAAGGTTCACCAGATTGATTCCTGGGATGGCAGGACTGTCGTATGAGGAGAGAGTGGGTCGACTAGGCCTGTATTCACTAGTTTAGAAGAATGAGAGGGGATCTCATTGAAGCGTATAAAATTCGGACAGGGCTAGACAGACTGGATGCAGGGGGTATGTTTCCCCTGGCTGGGGGGTCTAGAACGAGGGGGTCACAGTCTCAGGATACGTATAACACATTTAGGACTGAGATGAGGAAAAATATCTTCATTCAGAGAGTGGTGAACCTGTGGAATTCTCTACCACAGAAGGCTGTGGAGACCAAGTCACTGAATATATTTAAGAAGGAGATAGATTTCTAGACACAAAAGGCATCAAGCGGTATGGTGAGAGAGCGGGAATATGGTATTGAAAGAGAGGATCAGCCATGATCATATTGAATGGCGGAGCAGGCGCGAAGGGCCGAATGGCCTACTCCTGCTCCTATTTTTCCATGTTTCTATTCGTGCCACAGAAGTGCCAGGCAATGACTATCTCCAACAAGCGAGAGTCTAACCACTGCCCCATGACATTCAATGGCATTACCATTGCCGAATCTCCCACCATCAACATCCTGGGGGTCACCATTGACCAGAAACTTAACTGGACCAGCCACATAAATACTATGGCAACAAGAGCAGGTCAGAGGCTGGGTATTCTGCAGCGAGTGTCTCACCTCCTGACTCCCCAAAGCCTTTCTACCATCTGCAAGGCACAAGTAAGGAGTGTGATGGAATACTCTCCACTTGCCTGGATGAGTGCAGCTCCAACAACACTCAAGAGGCTCGACACCATCCAGGACAAAGCAGCCCGCTTGATTGGCACCCCATCTAGCACCCTAAACATCCACTCCCTCTGTACCGTGGCTGCAGTGTGTACCATCTACAAGATGCACTGTGGCAACTCGCCAAGGCTTCTTCAGCAGTACCTCCCAAACCTGTGACCTCTTCCACCTAGAAGGACAAGGGCAGCAGGTGCATGGGAACACGACCACCTCCAAGTTCCCCTCCAAGTAACACACCATCCTGACTTAGAAGTATATCGCTGATGGGTCAAAATCCTGGAACTCCCTACCTAACAGCAGTGTGGGAGTACCTTCACCACACGGACTGCAGCGGTTCAAGGTGGTGGCTCACCACCACCTTCTCGAAGCAATTAGGGCTGGGCAATAAATGCAGGCCTTGCCAGTGACGCCCACATCCCATAAATGAATTTTAAAAAATAATAATTTTTAATTTATGGTGAGGCGCCTGATCCAATATCCTGGCACTTGGCATGGGCCCATTCAGCAAGTTATTTGGGCACACTGGGGTAGAATTTGGGTGTAAAACAAGCTCAATGTATACCAATTTCTGGGCACAAGGTTCTGTACCTAATCTGTCATCGACATGGCCACTGCCATATTGGTCCTTGCTAATTTTAGGCGTCCCTGGCGGCTGCCTTTAATCTGCACTGGATCAATTTAAATTTGCACAGAAGAGCCGTGCGCTTGTCTCAGGGCCCCTCTGCAAATGCATGAAAAATGAAGTCAAAAATGCAGCATGCAGCTACCAACTAGTTTTGCCAGTTCTACAGCAGTCCTTAAAGGGACATCTGGAGGTCGCTGGACAAATGGTAAAGTTACCAGATCTCCACAAAATGCTGGATCCCATGCCCATGCCGCCCATTCCCCAGTCCTCTCTCCCCACTGCCCAAGCCCCAACACTCCCATCCATGACCAGCTCCCCAGTTTTTCTCTCACCCCTGCCCGAGCCCGCCGTCTGACCCCCATTTCCCAGTCTCTCGCTGCACCATCCCCGCCGCCCAAGCCAACTTTCAACCCTTATTTGCCCGTCTCCGTTTCTTCACAGCCCACATCTCCTGACCCCCAGAATGTGTCATCCTCTCCACTGACCCTCAGTACACTTCTCCCTAACCCCGCTCACCCTCCTTTCCCCGACCCCTGGTTCCAGTCCCCCTCTCCTCGACCCCGCCCCCCTCTACCCGAGCCCTCTCCCCAACACAGACCCCCGCCCCCCCTCTCCCCGAAACCCCCCGCCCGCCTCTCCCCGAAACAGCCCCCGTCACACCCGTCCCCCTCCCCCCAACAACCCCCCGTCCCCCTCCCCCCGACACACCCCCCGCCCCCCCTCCGACACAACCCCCCGCCCCCTCTCCCCGACACATCCCTGGCTCCCGCGTCACCCTCTCCCCGACACCCCCCCCCGCCCCTCTCCGACACAACCCCCTGCCCCCTCTCCCCGACACATCCTCGGCCCCCTCTCCCCGACGCCCCCCCCGTCCCCCTCTCCCCGACGCCCCCCCGTCCCCCTCTCCCCGACGCCCCCCCGTCCCCCTCTCCCCTACGCCCCCCCGTCCCCCTCTCCCCGACGCCCCCCCGTCCCCCTCTCCCCTACGCCCCCCCGTCCCCCTCTCCCCGACGCCCCCCCCGTCCCCGACGCCCCCCCCGTCCCCCTCTCCCCCCCGTCCCCCTCTCCACGACGCCCCCCCGTCCCCCTCTCCCCGACGCCCCCCCGTCCCCCTCTCCCCGACGCCCCCCCGTCCCCCTCTCCACGACGCCCCCCCGTCCCCCTCTCCCCGACGCCCCCCCGTCCCCCTCTCCCCGACGCCCCCCCGTCCCCCTCTCCCCTACGCCCCCCCGTCCCCCCTCTCCCCCCCGTCCCCCTCTCCCCTACGCCCCCCCGTCCCCCTCTCCCCGACGCCCCCCCGTCCCCCTCTCCCCTACGCCCCCCCGTCCCCCCTCTCCCCGACGCCCCCCCGTCCCCCTCGCCCCCCCGTCCCCCTCTCCCCGACGCCCCCCCGTCCCCCTCTCCCCCCCGTCCCCCTCTCCACGACGCCCCCCCGTCCCCCTCTCCACGACGCCCCCCGTCCCCCACTCCCCGACGCCCCCCCGTCCCCCTCTCCCCGACGCATCCCCGGCCCCCTCTCCCCGACGCCCCCACCGTCCCCCCTCTCCCCGACGCCACCCCCCCGTCCCCCTCTCCCCGACGACCCCCCGTCCCCCTCTCCCCGACGCCCCCCTCTCCCCGACGCCCCCCCGTCCCCCTCTCCCCGACGCCCCCCCCGTCCCCCTCTCCCCGACGCCCCCCCGTCCCCGACGCCCCCCCGCGTCCCCCTCTCCCCGACGCCCCCCCCGTCCCCCTCTCCCCGACGCCCCCCCGTCCCTCTCCCCGACGCCCCCCCCGTCCCTCTCCCCGACGCCCCCCCCGTCCCCCTCTCCCCGACGCCCCCCCCCGTCCCTCTCCCCGACGCCCCCCCGTCCCCCTCTCCCCGACGCCCCCCCCGTCCCTCTCCCCGACGCCCCCCCCCGTCCCTCTCCCCGACGCCCCCCCCGTCCCTCTCCCCGACGCCCCCCCGTCCCTCTCCGACGCCCCCCCCGTCCCTCTCCCCGACGCCCCCCCGTCCCTCTCCCCGACGCCCCCCCGTCCCTCTCCCCGACGCCCCCCCCGTCCCCCTCTCCCCGACGCCCCCCCCGTCCCCCTCTCCCCGACGCCCCCCGTCCCTCTCCGACGCCCCCCCCGTCCCCCTCTCCGACGTCCCCCTCTCCCCGACGCCCCCGACGCCCCCCCCGTCCCCCTCTCCCCGACGCACCCCCCGTCCCCCTCTCCCCGACGCCCCCCCGTCCCTCTCCCCGACGCCCCCCCCGTCCCTCTCCCCGACGCCCCCCCCGTCCCTCTCCCCGACGCCCCCCCCGTCCCCCTCTCCCCCCCCGTCCCCCTCTCCCCGACGCCCCCCCCGTCCCCGACGCCCCCCTCTCCCCGACGCCCCCCCCCCGTCCCCCTCTCCCCGACACCCCCCCGTCCCCCTCTCCCCGACGCCCCCCCCGTCCCTCTCCCCGACGCCCCCCCCGTCCCTCTCCGACGCCCCCCCGTCCCCCTCTCCCCGACGCCCCCCCGTCCCTCTCCGACGCCCCCCCGTCCCCCTCTCCGACGTCCCCCTCTCCCCGACGCCCCCCCCGTCCCCCTCTCCCCGACGCACCCCCCCGTCCCCCTCTCCCCGACGCCCCCCCCGTCCCTCTCCCCGACGCCCCCCCCCGTCCCCCTCTCCCCGACGCCCCCCCCGTCCCCCTCTCCCCGACGCCCCCCCCCGTCCCCGACGCCCCCCCGTCCCCC